>NC_138215.1:8677537-8767537 GCF_964194415.1 Vipera berus | reverse complement strand
TACTGACCCCCTCACTGACTCATGTCTTCCAACCCCCGATTGTGAGCCCTCACGTTCCAAAGAAAGTGTTGGGTACCACAAGAAACAAAATGTTAGACTGAGATGTCACTAATATACCTGATTTGTGTCGAAGGCTATAAACATTTCTCAGAGTTTTGGTAACAGCCAGATTATAAATTTTGGTCCATCTGGGAAGTTCAGTGAATTTTTCAACTTTTGCATCCTCCATGTTCTAGAAACAGGAGAGTTCTTGTGTGCTTTTGCTGCAGACAATTCCTAATACGATTTGCTTTGCATAATGTACAATATGCAGGAATATAAACATATGGAAAATAAAAATGTATTTCTCTTTCCATGTCCTGCTATGTACAACCAAGTAGAGCCCTTTCAATTTAAATATAGAGTTTCCTGTCCCCGAGGTGTGTCCTAAAGTTTGTCTATTATAAATTTAGGGAGGGAGGAAGGAAGGAAGGAAGGAAGGAAGGAAGGAAGGAAGGAATTAATTTTAAGGAATTGCTTTTAAAGGCTTGTTGAAAGTTCTCCTCTGCAAATTGTAATGTGGCTTGGTGGAGGTAGATGAGACTGCTAGCAATAGATTGCACCAAAGGGTTATCTTTTAATAATCTGGGTTCAGGAATTCAATTTATTTATTTATTTATTTTATTTTATTAAATTTATATACTGCCCTTTCCCGAAGGACTTAATCTTTAGGACTTGGAACGAGACAGTATGGTTTCTGAGACTTGTTCTCCAATTACAAACAATTAAAGTAGACTGTTTTTATCATTGTCATCATCACCATTTCTGTCTCAGCTTTCTGCAGTCTTCACTCTCTTTTTTAGCATCGTAATGGAGAGAGAGAGAAAAAAAATCGATGTTTCCTTTTAGAGGAAAAACAATTTCTTCCACATTAACACACCCCTTGTCTGCACCACCAAAATGTATTCATTATATTCACGGCAATTGTCAATGGATTCTGAGGAAGCCTACTCATGGGGAATTGACTTTCTTCTTTTATTCTGAAAAATGCCCAACAGAAAATAAGCATCTCTGAAAGCAAAAACACACATTTGAAACCTATTCAGAAATAAACTAAACGGTAGCTGTCAAAGGAGACAGCATAAAGCCAGCCAGCCCTGCCAACTCTGCATATCAAAAGCTTGTTTAAAAAAGCCTAGACCAGATTTCCTTAGAGAGGTCTGCATTTTTGCCCTGTCCAAGTGTTGAATTTTAAGGGGTGTTAAAAACGAATTAAGAAAACCAACACGCGCAATCAAAAATATACAGTATGTGCTAAGCCTACTGGAAGCCCAGAATGCATCTTATTTGTTGCTTTGCCTTCAGATCAGTTTGAAATCAGTCCCCAATACGTAGGGACAAAAATTGCCTCTGACATTTAAGGAAAGCTTTGAGGGAATTCTGGGGGAGACAAGAAAAGATAATCAAAGCTGATTTGCAACTCAATAATCAGAATCAGACGGGCATGGCTTGGTTGCCAGGAAACATAGAATATCCAAGTTTGAAAACCAGTGTCCAGTGGAGCAATCACATGAGAGCAAGCAAGTTCTTCTGGGGTCCTATTTGAACCAGGAAGTTGCATATCCCAGGTCAGGCTTCAAACAACAAAAGCCAAATAAGGAGTAAGGACATAGAATAACAGAATTGGAAGGGAACTTGGAGGTCTTCTGGTCCAACCCCCTGCTCAGGCAGGAAACCCTATACCAATTCAGACATATGACTGTCCAGTCTCTTCTTGAAAGTCTCCAGTGATGGCGCATCCACAACCTCTGAAGGCAAGCCGTTCCATTGGTTGATTTGTTCTCACTGTCAGGACATTTCTCCTTAGTTCTGGGTAGATTCATTCCTTGATTAGTTTCCATCCATCCAGGTTTTGTTTTTTTTTGGTCCTGCCTTCTGGGGCTTTGGAAAACACCTCATCTTGATCATCTTGATCCCCTCATCTTTCTGGCAGCCCCCTCAAATATTGGAACCCTGCTATCATGTCTCTCCTATTTCTTCTCTCTGCTAGAAAAGGGTTAGGTAAGGAGAGAAAGAACCAAAGGGTCTTGAAAGATATCTGAAGGTAAACTAGAGTGGTACCTGGAGTCAAACTAAATTAAGCCCTTTTCAGAATCTGCTCAGCACAACAGACCAAGTGGGGTTTTCCCCTCACCCAACACCGGAGTAATATCAACGCTGTTACTACCATTTGAAGGAACACAGTTGACATTTCGAAGCCTGTCGTGGGCACTCTCACAAAATTGCTACCTCGGTTGGAATGGCCAGCTACCAATGAACAATCTGTTAGGAGGCAAACTTGCAGAAGTGCTCTCCTCCCACTTCCCAGGGCACCTTATCTTTCTATTGTTGTTGTTAGCTGTGAAGTCATGTCCGACCCATCGCGACCCCATGGACAACGTTCCTCCAAGCATTCCTATCCTCTACCACCTTCTGGAGTCCATTTAAGCTCACGCCTACTGCTTCAGTGACTCCATCCAGCCACCTCATTCTCTGTCGTCCCCTTCTTCTCTTGCCCTCCACCTTTCCCAGCATGAGGCTCTTCTCCAGTGAGTCTTTCCTTCTCCTTAGGTGGCCAAAGTATTTGAGTTTCAACTTCAGGATCTGGCCTTCTAAAGAGCAGTCAGGGTTGATCTCCTCTAGGACTGACCGGTTTGATCGCCTTGCAGTCCAAGGGACTCGCAGGAGTCTTCTCCAGCACCATAGTTCAAAGGCCTCAATTCTTTGGCGCTCAGCCTTTCTTATGGTCCAACTTTCACTGCCATACATTGCAACTGGGAAGACCATAGCCTTGATTATAGGCACTTTTGTTGGCAGGGTGATGTCTCTGCTTTTTAGTGTGCTGTCTAGATTTGCCATGGCTTTCCTCCCCAGGAGCAAGCGTCTTTCTATAGCTTCTAGTTAATTGATTTTTCTTGCAGAAAGGCAGGCTTTTAAAGCAAGCACTCCCTTGAGACCATCTACCATTTCAATCTTCTAAGGCTGCCTCTGGGGTCTTCTCAGAGGCCAGAAGCATCCTTAGAAAAGCAGTTCATGCCAGAAGCAGTTGCTTTGTCTGGCAGCACAGAGCTTTAGCATTCGTTTTTTTAGAAAAAGTAAATTGGTCTAATAGGGGGGAAAAATAGTGACAGGGATCCTCGTGGACATCAAGAAATGCATCCGGGATGCTCCAAGCTTTTGTCAGCTGTCATGTCTGCTTTCTTATAATGTTGTGTTTCAGATTAGAAGGATTTTTAGATTTCAGATTTCAGAGTAACGGAGTTGGAATGGACCTTGGACATCTTCTAGTCCAACCCCATGCTCAAGTAGGAGACGCTATACCAGGGGTAGGCAACCTTGGCTCTTTGATGACTCATGGACTTCAACTCCCAGAATTCCTGAGCCAGCAATTCTGGGAGTTGAAGTCCACGAGTCAACAAAGAGCCAAGGTTGCCTACCCCTGCCCTATCCCATTCCAGACAAGTGGCTGTCCAGTCTCTTCGTAAAAGCCTCCAGTGATGGAGCACCTACAACTTTTAAAGTCAAGCTGTTCCACTGGTTAGTTGTTCTCACTGTTAGGTAATTTCTCCTTAATTCTAGGTTGCTTTTCTCCTTGATTAGTTTCGATCCATCACCTTTTGTCCTGCTTTCAGGTGCTTTGGAGAACAGATTGATCTCCTCTTCTTTGTGGCAGCCCCTGAGATATTTGAAAGCTGCTGTCATGCCACCCTAGTCCTTCTTTTCACCAGACTAATCATACCCAATTCCTGCAACTGTTCTTCATGTGCTTTAGCCTCCAGCCCTCTAATCATCTTTGTTGCTCTTCTCTGCACTCTTTCTAGAGTCTCGACATTTTTTTTTGTATTGCGGTGACTTAAACTGGATGAAATATTCCGAGTATGGTCTTACCAAGGTATTATAAAGTGGAAATAACACTTCACTTGATTCTACATTTCTAGGACTGTGTTGGCTTTTTTGGCTACTTTCACACCCTGCTGGCTCATATTTAAGTGATTGTCCACTAGGACTCCAAGATCCCTCTCACAGTTACTGCTATTGAGACAGGTTTTACCCAATCTGTACCTGTACATTTGGTACAAATACATTTCTTTGGGAAGGGGATGCTGATTTTCTTTTTCCCCCAGCCAACTTCATCTGCCAACTTTTTAAAAAAAATCTAAACAGGTCAGTCATTTCTCTTGAGTCTTTTTCAGTAGGACTGATTCACAACTAATGGAGTTAAAGCAAGTGAGGCTCTTTTAATACTGATGGACTTTTTTCATATTTCCATTTATGGAGATGGAGTTCTTAAAAACCTGCTGAAAGAAAAAAACTTCATTAGAAGGCTGTGTGTGCCATGGAAGGTCAGAACAGCAGATCAAAACATTATTGTAGTCTACTTGTAAATTCCGATTCAGGTATAGCTTCAGTTGCAAATTTTACGAACTGCTTCTAGGTATCAGTAGCCCACATTTGAAATACACACACTAATTAGTCCATTCTAGGCGACATAGAGACAATCATGGAGCTAAATCACGTCAACATGTCTCTGTTAATTCAGTCTTCTGAAAGGGGATGACACAAACAAGCACGTTTTCTTGATTTAATGAGGTTTCAGAGTAAAATCAAAATCTCCTCTCCTCACTCATATTAGTAATATTGGTGGAGCAGTGGGCTAATGCCTCCTTAAGAAACACCAGCTGCCTGCAATTAGTGCAGGTTCGCATCCCACCAGGCTCAAGGTTGACTCAGCCTTCCACCCTTCCGAGGTAGGTAAAATGAGGACCCAGATTGTTGGGGGCAATTAAGCTGACTTTGTAATAATGCCGCTTGGGGTGTGTGTGAAAGCCCTAATAAGCAGGCATATACATAGAATGAAGGCTACTGCTAAGCTTGTAAGCCACCCTGAGTCTTCGGAGAAGGGCGGGATATAAATGGAATTTTTTAAAAAAATAATGCTGTGGGTACTTTTTGTCTGTAGGTCAACTTTGTTCACAGTTCCAAGATCCATCCTTTGCAAAAAAAGAAAAGAAAAAAAAGGTCAAGATGTCTACAGAGCCACTGTCTGCAGAACATCCCCAAATCAAGACAGAAAAAGCCCAAGTAGTGAGTAGACTCTTGAAACAAATCCCACCTGGAGAATTTAATGAGGCCTTCAGTGACTTACGCATGCTGGTAGTAGATGATCATATGATGTGTGAAGAAGCACCCACTCTCTGTGCTGTGTACAACAAGGACTATTTCACACCAGTACGAACCAAGAAATGTGAAGTCCTCTTGACTCGCCACAACGAGCTGGAGGAGAACTACTTCCTGGATCCACAGAACCAAATCTCTTTCAAGTATGACCACTTGAGGAGAATACCAAGTGACTTCCAGACTCACCCTGAAGAGGACAAAAAAGGAGAACTATGGAGGAGAGCCCTCCATGAGGCCTTGAAAGTTTATGTTGACAACCACTACCCTGATGGGCTTTGTAGCGTCTTCGTCAAAGACACAGCGATGCGGAAGATCTTTGTGGCTTGCATTGAAAGTCACCGATACAAGCCTTCTGCCTTCTGGAATGGCTTGTGGAAATCAGAATGGACATTTGCTCTAGCTCCTGCCTCTACATCCACTCAGGTGACGGGGGTCATCATGATCCAGGCACACTACTTTGAAGATGGCAACATACACCTGACAGTAGTCAAGGATGCTGAGGAGACACTGCTGGTCACCGATGAAGCCCAGACAGCAAAGAACTTTGCAAAACTGGTGGAAAAAATGGAAAATGAGATCCAGAGTAAAATAATGGAAGAGTACGACCACATGAACAGCAGCTACATAAAGTATTTTCGGAGACAGCTGCCCATCATTCAGACAAGCCTTGATTGGGAAAAAGTTGTGACTGTGAAGACTGTGGAGGCTCGTGCACTCTAGTAGAATTCCTGCTTATGTGCAGCCAGAGGGACAGGAGAAGAAAAGCAGCAGAGTTGGAGGAAGCATCAATTGACGGAAGTCTCTTCTAAAGTAAAGGAGCCAATAAAATAAACAGTGTAATAAAATGGAAGACGCAGGTCTACTTTTTGATAGGAAGATTTGGAAGAAGAAATACAGACCTAGTATATCCTGTAGAAGGGACGCGGTGGCTCAGTGGGTTAGGACGCTGAACTTGTCGATCAGAAGGTCGGCAGTTTGGCGGGTCGAATCCCGAGTGCCGCGTAACAGAGTGAGTGCTTGTTACTCGTCCCAGCTTCTGCCAACCTAGCAGTTCGAAAGCACGTAAAAATGCAAGTAGAAAAATAGGGACCACTGCAGTGGGAAGGTAACAGCGTTCCGTGCGCCTTTGGCATCTAGTCATGCCGGCCACATGACCACGGAGACGTCCTCGGACAAGCGCTGGCTCTTCGGCTTTGAAATGGAGATGAGCACCGGCCCCTAGAGTCGGAAACGACTAGCATGCATGTGCGGGGGGAACCTTTACCTTTATATCCTGTAGAGCAGAGGTTCCCAACCCCTGCAGCTTGGCGGCCTGGCTGGTGAGGGGGGGGAAAGAGGGGAACCAGGGCACACGAGTGGCAACCCAGGGCACGCACGCATGCAGCTCAACTTGTGGCTTGGTGCATGCACACATGCAGCTCAAATTGTGTGAGTTGAGCTGCATGCACGTGTGCACACACGCTGTCCCACCACTTGTGCAAGTTGAGCTGTGCACGCCACTTGCCTGGCCCGGTTCTGAATAGGCCATGGCCTGGTAGTGGGCTGTGGCCAAGGGGTTGAGGATCCCTGCTGTAGAGGCACAAGAGAGAAAGGGGAAAAAGCGGAGTGCAGCTTCTGGAAGTCATGATTTTCTTTGTTCTTCCTAAAACTACATTTAAATGCCTGGAAAAGAAACACGACCTTCGGTAAATGTATGGTCATACAACAGATGTACAGATATCTGTGGCGTGCGTGTGCGTGTGTGGCTTCATTTCCTGCCCAAACACAAATTTATAACTATCTGCTTCTATACTGATGCATGGATACACACATATTTAATAGTCATGCAGGTGTGGGAGCCACAGGCTACTCACACTAATAATGCAGTATTAATAGAATAGAATATCTTTATTGTCACTGTGTATCTCACAACGAAATTAAGTGCTGTCCACAGTGCACACTACACACGAGTAAAAACCACAAGTAAAAAGATACATTATATACACGCATACTTCACATTCTATTCACCATTGCGCTGCCCCTAATATTGGACTTCGGTGTTGCATTATACAGTGGTATTTAATATGGTTACAGCTCTGGGATGAAAGCTATTTTTCAGTCTTTGTTTTTCATTATCCTGTCTGCCCAATGGTAATAGTTCAAAAAAAGAACATCCAGGGTGAGATGAGTCTTTAAGAATGTTTTGAGCTTTCCTAAGAAAGCGGGAACTGTACAGTTTGTCCAGGCAAAGATAATGACCCTCTGGAGCGCTTAACGGGAGAAAAATAGGGGTAAAATGGTTAGGAGTTTACAGCTGCCTATTTTTGTGCACACGTGTTTGCATGGATGCATATATTTTCGGCAGGTGAAGGAAGGAAGGAAGGAAGGAAGGAAGGGAGGGAGGGAGGGAGGGAGGGAGGAAGGAAGGAAGGAAGGAAGGAAGGAAGGAAGGAAGGAAGGAAGGAAGGAAGGAAGGAAGGAAGATTTTTTTCATATCCCATTTCAAGCATTCCATATGTAACAGGAATGCCACAATTCTCAGCAACATGTCCCTATAATGCCAGGTGCGGGAAAAGATGCCCTTTTCAAATACTAGTTCTAGCGTTTCCCTCCCGCTTAAGTGTTTACATGGCACTAGCAACAAAGAAGTGGTTGAGGTATCTGGCAATTTGGAGAGCATCCAGGGAGTACAGGGGTGGGGGCTCTTTCAGCCTTTGCCAGCAGGAGATAATGAGGATGTCAGAAGTTAGCAGGAAGTGAGAGAGAGAGAGAGAGAGAGAGAGAGAGAGAGAGAGAGAGAGAGAGAGAGAGAGAGAGAGAGAGAGAGAGAGAGAGAGAGAGATCCACGTTTTATTAAAAAAATTCTGTTATTCAGGGTGTTAGTACCGATGTTTGCAATGGAACACACACTTGTGTGGATTCCCATCCCAGCAGCATCAGTATCTCTTTTGTCCCATTTTCTGGACAAGATGGGCCTTGAGATATTTCCCAGCCTGCCATCTCCTGGAGAAGAACAGTCCCAAAGACAGCTGGTGGAGCTGACTTCCATCCTGCTTCCAAGCAGCACAGCATCCTGGCGCTCATTCATGCATTGGAAAAACCGAAGCTGACTGAGCTGCTAGCATCGAGATCAGCTGGTTTTTACACAAGCAGCAGAAGCTATTTCACATCCCCTCTCTCTTCTCCTTCTGAAAGTTAATAAGCTTGAGTAGGGGGTTGGACTAGAAGACCTCCAGTGTCTCTTCCAACTCTGTCACTGTGTATTCAAGGGAAAGAATCTATGGATGCTCTGATGCTTATGGAAACACCAGCTTTGCTTCACCCTGCATTAGAGCTGGACGAAGTCTGAGAACCGACCTTTGTGTAGAGCCCATCACTTAGATTTATTATTTTATTTATTATGGGGACTTATATGCTGCCCTATCTCCCAAAGGACTCAGGGCAGCTAACAACAATAAAATACAACGATACAAAAGTTAAAAAGAATTAAATTAACAGCCCCATTAGAATAAATTAAAATTGAAGTTAAAAACTAAAAAACATTTTAAAATCCCTGTCGTCAGTCCAGGTCAGCCTGATGGAAAAGGAATGTTTTAAGGCCGCGGTGAAAGGACCGGAGATCCGGGGCCATCCGGAGCTCAAGGGGAAGTTGGTTCCAAAGGGCTGGCGCTCCCACAGAGAAGGCCTTCCCCCTGGGGGTCGCCAGCCGACATTGTCTAGCCGATGGCACCCTGAGGAGGCCCTCTCTGTGTGAGCGCACTGGGCAATGGGAGATCGTTCCCGGCAGCAGACGGTCCTGCAAATATCCCGGACCTAAGCCATGTAGGGCTTTAAAGGTAAGTACCAGTACCTTAAATCTCACCCGGAGGACAACCGGTAACCAATGCAGCTCACGCAGGAGGGGTGTAATATGGGAGTATCGGGATGCTCTCATCACTACCCACGCGGCCGCATTCTGCACCAGCTGAAGCCTCTGGGTGGTCTTCAAGGGCAGCCCCATGTAGAGAGCATTGCAGTAATCTATACGGGAGGTAACGAGTGCGTGAGTGACCGTACGTAGGGCATCTCGATCCAGATAGGGGCGCAACTGGCGCATCAGGTGAACCTGGGCAAATGCCCCCCTGGCCTCATGTGCTTTCTTTTCAAAGATGTCTCTCCTGCATTTTCCCAGACTTTCACTGGGCTGATGTTTCCATTCACAGTTATAGCCATCAACCCTGAGAAAAGATAAAGGAGGTCCCTGGAAGTTCAGCTCTTGTCAGCAACAGAATTATCCGAGAAAGTAGAACAAATCTATTGAGTTGTTATAGTAGGCTTTCATTTTATTCTGCCCTGTGAACCGCCCTGAGTCCTTAGGGAGAAGGGCGGTATATAAATATTATTAAATTAAATTAAATTAAAATTTGGCATTTCCTTAGCTTTTGGGGGGGCAGGGGGGGAAGAATTGCTTCCTGTTTGAGATAATAGTGAGATGCATCACTTGGCGGTCCATCTCGCGGCCCAGATCTAAACTATTTTAGCAAAAGTCACTAAGATGCCAGAAGCAATATCAAGCCCTCAAACTTAAAAGCTTCCTGCGATGGAATAGGTTTTGGCCTGCATCCACAACACAATTCAAAATGGTGGCAGCTGTAGAGAAATCTTGGAAAGGGCGGCAAGTTTTTTTTTTAGCTCAACGTTGGAGTTGAGCTAGGATTTATGAATTCCCTAGGTAAATGTGTGCTCAGTTTCCAAGAATTTCTTCTGAGTTGGTAGTGCTGTTTTATTTCTTTATTTACTCTGCGTACGTCCTATTTTTTTTTCCTATCCTTGTTGGCATTTGTGACGCGATGGGCTGCATATTATGGCAACAAATTGTGTCAAATTTGCTCTAAGAGCGATAATTGCTCTCCGCTATCTAAAGATAACGGTAAAGGTTTCCTTGACCAATCATGTCCAATTATAGGGGGTGGTGCTCATCTCCATTTCTTAGCCGAAGATGCTTCCGTGGCCATGTGGCCATCATGATGATTATGATGGCCACATGAATGCCAAGGTGCACAGAATGCTGTTACCTTCCTACTGAAAAGGTACCGATTAATCTGTCCTACGCTTCAGCTTCACATTGCAAGCTGCCAGCCTGCCATAAACTATGGGGAGAAGGAGCTCTCGGGAGGGGAAAGACTAACTGCTCCTTGTGCCTTCCAGAGACACCATCTCACCAGCCCAAGGTCAAAACTCTGGGACTGTTTCTGAAACAATTAATTCAGATCGAATCCCGAGTGCTGCATAACAGACTGAGCGCCTGTTACTCGTCCCAGCTTCTGCCAACCCAGCAGTTCGAAAGCACGTAAAAATGCAAGTAGAAAAATAGGGATCACTACGGTGGGAAGGTAACAGCGTTCCGTGCGCCTTTGGCGTCTAGTCATGCCGGCCACATGACCACGGAGACGTCCTCAGACAAGCGCTGGCTCTTCGGCTTTGAAACGGAGATGAGCACCGGCCCCTAGAGTCGGAAACGACTAGCACGCATGTGCAGGGGAACCTTTACCTTTAAGTTTTTAATTGGACAATGGGAGACTTGCAAGGGGAGGAACTGGACAAGAGAAAAGTTATCCGGCAAACTTTGGTGTCTAAATTCCAGTTCTGGCTCTGTTTTACTGTAATCCACTTGGCTTTTAGTAAAAAAAAGTATACCTTTGCCACAAATTTATTATTTTATTTTATTTTAATTCCATTTATATCCCGCCCTTCTCCGAAGACTCAGGGCGGCTTACAAGCTTAGCAGTAGCCTTCATTCTATGTATATGCCTGCTTATTAGGGCTTTTCACACACACCCCCAAGCGGCATTATTACAAAGTCAGCTTAATTGCCCCCAACAATCTGGGTCCTCAAATGGAGTCGAGGGCCTTTTTCTTTCCTAAAGGACCACATTGGGGCAGGTCTGAAATAATCTACTTGCATCTTGCATGCTTTCGAACTACAAGGTCAGCAAGAGCTGGGGAGAATGGGTGCTTACGCCCTTGTGCGGTGCTCGGGTCTCAAACTCGGACTGTCAGCTTTCTAGCTTTAACCACTGAGCCATTTCACCCCCCCTGGCCTCCACTAACAATCGATTATTTTTGAGATTAAGTGATTAAATCAACTCAGACACGTGGTTTTCACATCTGAAATGGTATCTAGCAATTGGGGTAGCCTTGCATACGGGTGCGGGTGAATCTGAGGTGGATTTTTTGTGATAACTCACTGAGCTGAACTGAGCTGATAAGATGCAGTCATGTAGACAGCTAAATGAATAGGAAAAACAACAAGGTAACTGCAGGCTTCCCACGGCACATTTAATCAGGTTAGCAAACAACCCTGTGGTGGCATTTGTGCAATGAACTCAGATGACTTAGTTCAGACATGTCAAACACAAGGCCCGGGGGCCAGATCCGGCCCGCGAAGTGGTTTCATGTGGCCCGCAAAGCCATCCTGGAAACAGTGAGGGAACGGCCCCCACTGCCTTGGCCCTGGCCCAGAGACCCTCCTCCTGCCAGAGACCCTCAGATCTCTCCCACTCCTGCCCAGGGCCCCACAGGCACCCTTGATGCGAATGATGTAGCTATGGCCACGCCCACCCAGTAGGCCATACGCGCACTAGCCATGCCCACCCAGTAGGCCACACCCACCCAGGCCATGCCCCCCTGGCCCCCTGAGGGCAACTGCAATGCTGATGCGGCCCTCAATGAAATTGAGTTTGACACTCCTGACTTAGTTAAAAGCTGACAAGCTGTGTTCTTTTAAGAAGTTGAGTCTGATTAATTTGAACCAGGGTTAGTTCTTTTGTGGGTTTGGAAATTTGTGCAAAACCCATGCCTGTTTGAATATGTCTGGTTCAGTGTCTTGTGCAAATCCAGGAAATTGTTGACTCGATTAAGTTAAGCCTACTCTGGAAGCCTAGTTTATCAGAATATAGAATAACAGAGTTGGAAGAGACCTTGGAGATCTTCTAGTCTAGCCCAATCCCTTCCTCAAACAGGAGACCCTATGCCATTTTGGACAAGCGGCTATCCAGTCTGTTCTTGAAAGCCTCCGGTGTCCATTACAATGTGCTGGCGGTTGCAAAGATAATGAAGGCTACCCCAGTCTCTTTCATCCTATCAAAGCTGACCTTACCACATTACCTTTAGACCTCTATTTTTCAACAAAAGGCAAAGCTTTTATCCAATGAATAACTGCAAAGAAACGCTTTCCACCTGGCAACTTAAAGCTGGATTAGTAGAGGGAGGTGGGAATTGCGCTCCAATCCACGTGCATGAATGACTTCAGGATGGAGTGGCCTGGATTCAAATGCTGAAAAAGTCTCTTATTGCAAATTCATTCTGATTCCAAATCTTCCCTCTAAATCAGGACTTGGAGGATGATAACAGAATAACTAACGGAATAACCAGGTTGGAAAGAATCTTGGAGGTCTTCTAGTCCAATCCCATGCTCAAGCAGGAGACCCTGTCCCATTCCAGACAAGCAGCTGTCCAGTCCCTTCTTTAAAAGCCTCCAGTGATGGAGCACTCACAACGTCTGAAGGCAAGCTGTTCCACTGGTTAATTGTCCTCCCTGTCAGGAAGTTTCCCCTTAATTCCAGGTTGCTTCTCTCCAGTCATTGTGTCAGAATCCATTTATATCATATTCATAAATGGAATGTTTCAAACATATCCCATGGATTCTGCCATCTCCCGAAGAGAAGAGGATAGATGTGTATTGAACCGGCAATAGGCATTTCAAAGGAAAGGAGAAGCCTTTTGAACTGGGGAAACAAAAGGGGGGGCTAGCATCTGGCTTTTGTCACGGAAGAGAGCAATAAACAAAAGGGTCCTAACTTCCCTTTTCCCACGAGATGGATGATACGAGAGGAAGGATGGGGGACTGACCAAATGGGGATTAAGGGGGGTTAAACCGGGAACTCTTTATAAGGGTTTACATCATGGAAATATTAAGTCCTGTCTCGCCTCCTACAACCAAGCATGTCATAGTAAAGATTCCTTTTGGACTAAGATTTGGCTCCAAGAGTTTTGTCTTCCTAAGACGTGGTTTGGGGTGGGTCCTGACACATTGTTTCTCATCCTGCCCTCTGGGTGCTTTGGAGAATAACAAGAAAGAAAGAAAGAAAGAAAGAAAGAAAGAAAGAGAGAGAGAGAGAGAGAGAGAGAGAGAGAGAGAGAGAGAGAGAGAGAGAGAGAGAGAGAGAGAAAGAAAGAAAGAAAGAAAGAAAGAAAGAAAGAAAGAAAGAAAGAAAGAAAGAAAGAAAGAAAGAAAGAAAGAAAGAAAGAAAGAAAGAAAGAAAGTCCAAGTATAGAAAATTAGGACACATCTAGTCAGCCATTTGAAGATATTTGTCTCCAGTCTGCAAATGACGCAAAGATAGGTCAGTGTAAATTTGTTCTGTCTGTGTAGCGGCATAGCTGAGTTACACTCCACTTTGTTAGCAGAAGTGCTGAATGGTGCCGATCTAACAGTTCACGATGGGACAAACAAAAATACAGCAGGAACCTCATCTATCAATCTCTCCTCTGAATGTCTGCTGGGAAGAAGGCAAATTTTGACAGATGGCTAGAGCAGCAGGTTTTGCCATCTGTCGGAAGCTGTAAATATACGCACTGCCCAGCATTTTTTGGAACGTCTCACATGTCAGATGTATGTAAAAACGCATGTCCCAACTGGCAGCCAGGTCCCTATGCTGACATCTGGTCTATAGTTTCTCTACTGAGTTTGGTACTTGTCTAGTCAATCAAGGAGGCCCCGCTCTACCTCCATTATTAAAGCATCATTATGCTCACTAGTGGGGGGGGTTGCGATGGCTCAGTGGTTAAAGATGCTGAACCTGTCAACTGGAAAGCTGACAGCCCAGGTTCAAGACCTGAACGCTGTGTGATGGGGTGAGCTCCCGTTCCTTGCTCCAGCGCCTGGCTACCTAGCAATTTTAAACCTGCAAATGCAAGTAGATAAATAGGTACACTTCCATGGGAAGGAAACAGCATTCCGTGCACCTTGGCATATACTTATGTCGGCCACATGACCATGGAAGTGTCTTTTAACAACACTAAGAAACAGAGATGAGTAGAGAGTCCGACATGACTGGACAGGGGAATGCTTTATCTTTACGTCAATGATCACTAGAGAAAGACATAGACCAGAATCATTCTTACAGACAGATGTTTCTAGAGCAATGTTTCCCAAGCTTGGCCACGTCCATTTGTGTGGACTCCAACTCCCAGAATTTCATCAGTGGCTATGCTGGTGGCTATACTCTGGGATCTGAAGTCCACAAACCTGCAAATGGCCAAGATACAACTTTCCAAAGTCCTCTTGATGTTACGGCTTTCCTTAGTGATCTGGGCATTGTTTCTCTTCTGACAGTCACATTGGTCACACAGAACAAACCAAAGTGGCTGAGGAAAGAGAGAGAAGATGCCGAACACAGCTGGATAGTCAGCACCCCTGTTGTGTTTTCATCCTAGTTGTATTCATCAGGCAAATAACAAGGCTTGTGTCAGGAGAAGAGGGAAAACGACTACTCTGGATCAGAAAAATCCAAAGACAATCTCAGCCATGGGTTTTGGATAAGAGAACACAGCTGCATCAGAGAGAGATATCCCTAGCAGCTGGTTAGGAAGGCATCTATTAGTAAAGATTAGGAAGTCCTTCAACCATTCACAACAAATTCAAGCTCGATAGCCTTTTCTAAATCAAGACATCATTCTTGTACTAGGAATGTCATTATGGGGCTTAAGAAGAGTTTTGATGTATATCTCCCCCATCTCGCTGTTTGAGGAGATAAAGTCCATAAAAATCTATTTCACTAAAGATGAAAATTAATATCTCATATATCTTTTTCTTTTAGGAAGATTCATGACCACAGGAAAAACTACAGAAGACCCAAGGGAAATTTAAAGTATTATCAAGAAAACAACCGATGACAGCGGGATATAGTTGTCAGTGGCTTTCTTACTTATGGTGATAAGTAAATAAAGTAGACAAAGATAAGTAGATAAGTAGATAAAGTAGATAAAAGAATTCATGGTATTGAACAACTCAAGACAGAATTTGAAATAGAATTGTGTACAAATGTTGAGTTAACTAAAAATGCTGGTTACAGCATACAGATGGAATCATAGGAGATGGCCGGGCTGAGCCAGAGAGAGGGGTCAAACATGCCATTAGTCTTGAGTCCCACAAGAGATCTACGTTCAGCCCAACTTGAATTCCATTGACTCTTATCTACTGCCAACTTGCTTGGACTGTTAGTAGTTCAGATTCTTGTAGAGAGCTCTAGCATGAAATAAATCTCCCCTGGCTCCTGATTTCCTGCACTTGACTGGAACGATAGGAAACCACGCTATTGCTATAATTGAATAGAATAGAATAAAATAGAATAGAATAGAGCTGGAAGGGATGTTGGAGGTCTTCTAGTCCAGCCCCCTGCTCAAGCAGGAGAGCCTATACCATCTTAGACAAGTGACTATCCAGTCTCTTCTGAAAAATCTCTGGTGATGAAACACCCAAAACTTCTGGAGGCCAGCTGTTCCACTGGTTAATTGTCCCCACTGTCAGGAAGTTTCCCCTTAATTCCAGGTTGCTTCTCTCCAGTCATTGTTTCTCGTCCTGCCCTCTGGGTGCTTTTGAGAATAACGTGACCTCCTCTTCTTTGAGGTAGCCCCTCAAATACTGGAATACTATCCCCTTTTTCTTCTTTTCTTTAGACTAGCCAAACCCAAGTCCTGCAGCTATTCTTCATACGTTTTAGTCTCCAGGCCTTGGATCATTTTAGTTGCTCTTCTCTGACTCAACATCTTTTTTGTAGTATGGTGACCAAAGTTAGTTGCAGTATTCCAGGCGTGGTCTTATTTGAAATTTGCCCTATATTATATTCTTTTTTTACATGTTCCACTGGTTTATGACAGCAGAAAAATTATCCAGAATGGATGGAGGCACCTCAAATATATGTTGGAAATATGAACAAGAAGGGTCATTAGGGAAAAATAACCTTTCTTGTTCATTCTTGTTCACAGGAAAATAACTAGCTTATGCCTTGGAAAACTCTTTTCAGTTGAAGGAAATAATGGAACTTGGTCCAGTAGCCTTCATGTGTTCATCTATCCATGATGGCACCTTCTGAAATGTCTCAGTCCTTTTTGCGGGGAGGAGGTATCTAGTCACCCACCATCAGAAACAAAGAATATATCACCCCTTCCTCCAGTACTACAATATCATTGGACTCCAATTCCATCAGCCCCAGCCAACATAACCAATGACTAAGGATGAGAGGCAATGTGATCCAAGCACACATTTTTTACATTGCCAGCCAGAGAAGAGGCATGTGTGTCACCAAACTCCATGTTAAGTGCTCTGTGACAGTTTTCTGGGAAAAGGAGAGGAACTGAAGACGGGGCAAGATAACAGAATAACAAAGATGGAAGGGTCCTTGGAGGTCTTCTAGTCCAATCCCCTGCTCAAGCAGGAGACCCTATACCATAGGTCTGTAACCCGCAGCTCCGGCTCTTTCAGCCATCTCCTGCGGCTCCCAGTCCTCTGCCATGTGCAGTCCAAAAAAAAAGTGGGACTAAAAAAGTTCAACCAATCAATTCAAATATGCAGGGTAGGTGCATATCTCGCCTTGGCTCCACTCTTCAGTCAAACCCTGTTCTGCGCATGCGCGCATGTACGCACATGCGCACACATTTTTTGCGGCTCCCAGATTTTCCTTTTGTGAGGGAACCGGTTCCGAGTGGCTCTTTCACTGTTTCAGGTTGCTGACCCCTGCCCTATACCATTCCAGACAAATGGTTGTCCAATCTCTTCTTGAAAACCTCCAGTGTTGGAGCATTCACCGCTTCTGGAGGCAGGTTGTTCCACTGGTTAATTGTTCTGACTGTCAGGAAATTTCTCCTCAGTTCCAGGTTGCTTCTCTCCTTGACTAGTTTCCACCCGTTGCTTCTTCTCCTGCCTTCAGGAGCTTTGGATAATAGCTTGACTCCCTCTTCTTTGGGGCAGCCCCTGAGATATTTATCCATTAATCTATCATTAAAGATGGATTAGACTTCCTTTCCATTTTTGCTGTGTTTTATTATAGATCACTTCATTCCTGCTCAGTGTGCAAAACATTCTTCTGGATCTGCAAGTTTTTCGAGCAGGGATGAATGGAATTGAATACTTTATTTGGCCAAGTGTGATTAGACACACAAGGAATTTGTCACCGGATGGGGTACCATTCCAACCTCAGACCGATTTCTCATCTGCTGTTTGTGGAAGCCAGGCCTCCAATAATGAAGGCACCGATTACTACAATGACTTAAAACTGAGTTTATTAACAAATCTGCTAAAGCACAATAAAACAGTTGGAACAAAAAAACAAAAAAACCAACCCCAGCCTGCAAATTTGCTTTCACAAATTGAAACCCCCGAATTTCAAGTCACACTAGGGCAGAAGAAGAAGAAGAAGAAGAAGAAGAAGAAGAAGAAGAAGAGGAAGAGGAAGAAGAAGAGGAAGAAGAGGAAGAAGAAGAGGAAGAAGAGGAAGAGGAAGAGGAAGAAGAAGAAGAAGAAGAAGAAGAAGAAGAAGAAGAAGAAGAAGAAGAAGAAGAAGAAGAAGAAGAAGAAGAAGAAGAAGAAGAAGAAGAAGAAGAAGAAGAAGAAGAAGAAGAAGAAGAAGTTTGTACAGTTATGGCCACTCTCTTGTCTCTTTTGACGCCACCCCTATGGATGCTCCAGAACTGGCATCACTTATTTAGTACCGCTGAATGGGGCATCTCTACCAAGGAAGAGGAGAACCGCAGCAGGAAACAAAACGATGCTCCCCTTTTAGTCCGCTTCCGTCTTTTATTTTTTAAAATAATAATAATAATAATGAGCCACGCTGTCCGATGAATGGCCTGATGTTTTCCCTTCCAGTGGAAATGTCAGAAACTCCAGGCTTCCTGTGCCTGGGGATCCTGAGTCAATTTTGCCAGCCTTGCTCTGTTGCTTTCTGAACGGGCCCAGCTGGTAGCCCAGTTGAAAAAAAGTCTCCACCTGGCATGGTTCAGCTCTCCTTGGCCAGTAGCTTTTTGAGAACTGACCTGCAGTGTCTCTCCCTGCTTGAAAAACAGCAGTTCTAAGGATTAATCCCTACCCCTACATCCACTAAGCCAAGAACACAACACGAACTGGGAAACGCCCAGCTTTCTTAGCCAAACGGGCCCTACCTACCAATTCTAGACCACGCACAACATCTGGCCTAACACTGAGTTGTCACACTAAAGTACCCATACACATCACAGTGGCTGCCAGGCCTGGGAAGGGCAAAGGCCACCTTCTCTTAGGGTTCTTCCCCAGCTCTTCTGGTCCTTGCGCCAAATGTTGGCTCCAATTCAACGCAGAGCCCTGCGGGCCTTTCTCCCAAGCCAAGGAAACCCACCTTGCATCTACCACTCCACCCAGCCTCCCCTCCCCAATCCTCCCATGGGGCACAGCCTCCAGGAAAGTGGCTTGCCAGAAGCCTCTTTTTACGTGGTTCCATTGCAGGGCCCAACGGTGAGTTTTAAGGCACCTTGGTGGTGCAAGACCTTCAACGCTTTGAATTCCAAAGGCATGGTGTGAGGACTGGCCTGGGACATGTAGCCATATTTCAGGCTGTCATAGTAGTGGTATTTAACAGGGTTTTGGTCTGGGCCTTGGGGAAATGGCCAGAAACCGTAGAGGTAAATCTGGTTGCAGAAGCGAGTTGCCAGGGTGTACATCAATAAGCCAGTGGTGGGACGCTTGATGTAGACTTTGTTCGTCAGCCAATACCTGGAAAGGAACAAAAATCATATAAGAAATGGTTAACTTCCTTTGGCATGGGTTTGAGACCACTGGGGGGGGGGAAATACTTCTTTACACAAAATCATCATTATAGAATCAAGATCACGTGGAGTAATATTACTGCTTTATAAAGCCCTAGTAATACCACACCTGGAATACTGCAGCTAGTTCTGGTCACCATATCACAAAAAAGATGTTGAGAGTTTGGAAAAAAATTCAGAGAAGAGCAACTAAGATGATCCAAGGCCTGGAGACTAAAACATACAAAGAACGGCTACAGGACTTGGGTTTGGCCAGTGTGAAGAAAAGAAGAAATAGGGGAGACATGATAGCAGTGTTCTAGTATCTGAGGGGCTGCCACAAAGAAGAGCGGGTCACGTTATTCACCAAAGCACCAGGACAAGAAACAATGTTTGGAAACTGATCAAAGAGAGAAGCAACCTGGAATTCAGGAGAAACTTCCTGACAGTGATGACAATCAACCAGTGGAACAGCTTGCCTTCAGAAATTGTGGGTGCTCCATCACTGGAGATTCTTAAGAAGAGACTGGACATTCACCTGTCTGAGATGGTATAGGTTCTCCTGCTTGAGTAGAATATTCTACTCTACTCTACTCTACTCTACTCTACTCTCTTTCTGCCCAAAAAAATTGGAACAGCTTAGAGACAAAAAATCATTAGAGGCTAAAAATCACTATAGGTTTTCAGCAGACATTGAGAATGTCAGCAGATGAAGAACAGGAAAATAACAGAGCAGTGATGAGTGCCAACCACTGGGAGGATGAGGTGAGCAAAAGGCAATAGACATCATCATCATACATTTTAAGGAGATACCTGGTTGATACCTAGGATGCTGGCAGCAACCCGTGTCAACTATTAGTGCCAGTCTATTTGAGTGTTCAGTTGACTGAGATTCATATTTAATGAATAAAAGGTTTTTATTGGAGGTCTTCTAGTCCAACCCCATACTCAAGCAGGAAACCCTATACCATTTCAGACAAATGGCTGTCTAGTCTCTTCTTAAAAACTTCCAGTGTTCGAGCATTCACCGCTTCTGGAGGCAGGTTGTTCCACTGGTTAATTGTTCTATCAGGAAGTTTCTCCTTAGTTCTAGGTTGCTTCTCTCTTTGGTTAGTTTCCATCTGTTGTTTTTTGTCTTGCCTTCAGGTGCTTTGCAGAATAGCTTGACTCTCCTATTCTTTGTGGCAACCCCTGAGATACTAGAACACTACTATCATGTCACCCCTCGTCCTTCTCTTCATTAAACTAGACATACCCAATTCCAGCAACCGTTTCTTATATTTTTTAGCCTCCAGTCCCCTGATCATCTTTTTTACTCTTCTCTGCACTCTTTCTAGAGTCTCAAGATCTTTTTTACATCGTGGTGACCAAAACTGGATGCAGTATTCCAAGTGTGGCCTTACCAAGGTGCTGTAAAGTGGTATTAACGCTTCATGTGATCTTGATTCTATCCCTCTGTTAATGCAGCCTGGCACTGTGTTGGCTTTTTTGGCAGCTGCAGCACACAGCTGGCTCCTATTGAAGTGATTGTCCACTAGGACTCCAAGATCCCTCTCTCAGTTGCTACTATTGAGCAAGATACCACGTATGCTGTACCTGTGCATTTGGTTTTTCCTGCCTAAATGTAGAACCTGACTTCTGTTCCATTCCTGATCAGCCTCAAGAAGGACTTGTTGTCACCACGCCCACCCTTCTCCTCTTGGCTAAACACCTGGGCCCATAACACCGGCTAATTAATTTTGGAAGCATGTAAGCGATGTGGCCTCAACTGTGTGGGCCATCATTGTTGTGCAAGATTCCAGGTTTTAATGAGAAGGCTGGTGGAAAGGGCATCATTATGTCCTTACTGCCAACCCATCAACTGTATCATTTGGCATTGCTATTAAATATATCACTTGAATTGACCAAGGCAGCTGGGAAAAAACAACAACAACGAGATGACATCTGCTATTTGGTACGGGGTTTCTGCGAGCTGTGGTGGTTGAGCCAAGCTTCTTCCTTAGTTGGCAAAATACAAATTGCATGGAAGTGTTTATTTTGGAGCGGGTTAGTTCCTTGGGTGCCAGGGGACTTGTGAAGGTCAGTTAAACTGAAACAAGCAGGGTTTAAATTACGAGTTATCCATACGGGAAAGCCTCCTACGGCTTTCTGCCTACAAGCCACCAGTTCAGTGTGGTGAAGGGAAATTTGCTTTCCAAATTGGTTTCAAAAGAGAATGGAACTGTGCTGAAATTCTCAGGCATGGAGCAGGGTGCTATGACCCATTTGGTGACGTGGGTGACCGAGTGGGGAATAAGGCAAGTGACCTTATTCTATCTAGGACAGGGGTAGGCAACCTTGGCTCTTTTATGACTCGTGCACTTCAACTCCCAGAATTCCTCAGCCAGCACAGCTGGCTGAGGAATTCTGGGAGTTAAAGTCCAAGAGTCATAAAAGAGCCAAGGTTGCTTACCTCTGATCTAGGATTTTCCATCTAGGTAAAGAGGGCTGGGACATTTTTTAAGTCCTGGGAGACAACATAATATTCAGAAATGACTCCGGTAAAAAATCTCCCTGATTCACTGGAGCGTAAGAGATGCAGCACAATCAGACCTACAAGGTTCCGTTGTTGTGCAGGTGATCCTCAACTTACAACCGTGCATTTAGTGACCCTTCGAAATTGCAACGGCACTGCCCAAAAGTGACTTAGGACCGTTTTTCACAATTACGACCATTGCAGCATCCCCGGGGTCACGTGATCGAAATCCAGACTCTCGGCAACTGATTCATATTTACAACAGCTGCAGTGTCCTGGGTTCGCGCAGTCGCCTTTTGCGAAGTCAGTGGGGAGACCAGATCCACCTGACAACTGAATTATTAACACAGTTAACCACGGTGGCAAGAAAGATTCGTAAAAGGGGGCAAAAGTCACTTAACAAATGTCTCACCTAGTGGCTGAAATTTGGGGCTCAATTGGGGTTGTAAGTTGACGACTGCTTGTAGTCTATCTCAATAAAGCATAGTTCTAGTTTTTTCCCCTGTAGAGTTGATTTTATGATGTAGTCTATCTAGTTGGGCTGACACTAGGGAATACTGTACATGTGAATGTCCCGTCTTTTATTGTCCACTCCTCTCGTCCAGCCAGCCTCCCTCCCTGCCCACATTTCCAGCATTAAATCCCAAGGAAAAGGCCAGGAAGGAAATTCTCTGAGGGCTCTTACATATCAGGAAACCCTAAAATGATGGAAAGATAGGAAAACAGCACCAGGGATAGCTCCATCTATCATTTTAGTAAGAAACATGAGCTCAGAAACACCACAGAAGTTATTCAGAATAAATTTGCAAGCCCTCCAAATGTAACCTAAAAACCCAAAAGCGTCTTTCACAGAAAAGGAAAAAGGGAAGCTTCGAGGAATTGCAAGGCTTGTCTTGGCCTTCATAATCAGGAAAGATTATGGATCTTTAATAATCAGGTTTTCCATTTACATCTCATGGAACACGATCAAAGACCTGGAGACTAAAAATGTATGAAGAATGGCTGCAGGACTTGGGTTTGGCCAGTCTAAAGAAAAGGGGAGACACAATAGCAGTGTTCCAGTATCTGAGGGGCTGCCACAAGGCAGAGGGGGGCAGGTTGTTCACCAAAGCACCAGAAGGAAGGACGAGAAACAATGGTTGGAAACTGACCAAAGAGAGAAGCAACCTGGAATTAAGGAGAAACTTTCTGACAGTGAGGACAATCAACCAGTGGAACAACCTGCCTCCAGAAGTTGTGAATGCTCCAACACCGGAAGTTTTTAAGAAGAGATTGGACAGCCATTCGTCTGAAATGTTATAGGGTTTCCTGCCTGAGCAGGGGGCTGGACTAGAAGACCTCCAAGGTCCCTTCCAGCTCTATTCTATTCGAATCCCACCTTGATTTTGCTTGCTATAAGGTGGGGTAGAGAGGAACTCCTAGAAACTTTCAGGATTCTGTTCTTTTATTCTACATCATCCGAAAAAGTAACACAGGTAGTCCTCAACTTACAACAGTTCATTTAGCGACCGTTCAAAGTTGCAAAGGGACTGGAAAAAGTGATGACTATTTTTCAGACTTACGAGCGTTGCAGCATCCCTGTGGCCACAGGATCAAAATCTGAATGTTTGGCAACTGGCTCATAGGTATGATGGTGGGATCACGTTATCCCCTTTTGCCACCTTCTGACGAGCAAAGTCAGTGGGGAAGCCAGGTTTGCTTAATGACTGTGTGACTTGAGTCCCTTCACGGCTTGTGGCAAGGGGAGGTGGCGAAAATGGGGCAAAACTCACTCCACAACTGTCTCACTTTGCAACAAAAAGTTGGAGCTCAATTATGTGCGCACGTTGAGGACTTCCTGCATTCCTAGAATCCTCATGTCATCTTTTTCCTGACTTGGCCTCCCGACAATCAATCCCGAAAGCCTATCAGTTGTATCAAGCGGAATCAAGGTGATTGTCAGAAGGGGCGTCCTGCACTTCAGCCTGGCTTGGCTAGGTGCCTGCCTGCCTGCCACCAACGATTGGGGGGGAGGGGCTGTTGTGAGGGGGGGGGGAAGAGAAACCAAGTAGAGCCTTGGTGGAGCAGTGGGCTAATGCCTCCTTAAGTAACACCAGCTGCCTGCAATTAGCGCAGGTTCGAGTCCCACCAGGCTCAAGGTTGACTCAGCCTTCCATCCTTCCCAGGTAGGTAAAAATGAGGACCCAGATTGTTGGGGGCAATTAAGCTGACTTTGTAATAATGCCGCTTGGGGGTGTGTGTGAAAGCCCTAATAAGCAGGCATATACATAGAATGAAGGCTACTGCTAAGCTTGTAAGCCGCCCTGAGTCTTCGGAGAAGGGCGGTATATAAATGGAATTTAAATAAATAAATAAATAAATAAATCATTGTGCCTTCCAGGGACATTGGCTCACCGTCCCAAAGCCGGAAACCTGGGGATGGAATTAACGGCTCCCCATTTAAGCCCTCCATTGCAGAGACTGTTACCAAAACAACTCCTTGGAGTGTAACTGGACAATAGGGAGATAAGAAGGGGGAGGAAGGGAACAGGGGAAGTTAACTGGGGAATCTTTTGAGGGCAAACCTTTAATTCTGGCTTTGCTATACTATGCTGTAACCCCTTGGCTCTTAATTATTATTATTATTTATTTATTAAATTTTTATACCGCCCTTCTCCCGAAGGACTCAGGGCGGTGAACAGGGCATATCTTAAAACTACAAAGTATACCTTTTTTTGCACCAAATGGAGTCGAGAGTCTTTCTTTCCTAAGGATCCAAGTCGAGGCAGGAGCGGCAGGGATATTATTCTGAGCTAATTTCTCACACTTTTCCCTGGCTCCAGGACTCAATTCTCACTTTTATCCTCCCTTTAACAGTTCAGTGCACGAATATAAAGGCAGCGCTTCCCTACATCTCCTCTGCTTTGTCTCAACCGAGAGGATGGAACCGTCCCAAATTTAAAATGTAGGATTCATTTCCCCCAATTCATCCCCATCCTGTTTTATTTCATGGTCTGTAGCCCGAGAACTGCTCACCCTCGTACAGCATGCAAGAGACGCAGGGATGGGTAGGCCGTGCGGACGTTAATGTGATGCTTGAGGATGAGTTCGTTGACCCACTCCACCCGTTCCTTTCCCCCTTTGGCCATGAATGCCGGGATCCAAAGGATGCTGCCGTTGAGGCTATGAAGACGTTGAAGCAGCTTCTCCCGCCAAGTGTCATTCACCAGGTCCTCAAAGGCACGCTGGATGACGGACGGGTTCATGGTGACCAAATCGGTCTTCATTCCAACGTCGTGGCTATATTCCTGCACCGGGGCTAGATTGCACCTGGAAATGGAAATGATTAGGAGACAGGCTCAGGTTTCCCATTAAGGTTAAAGAAACTGAAAGAATATGGTGGATTTTGTTAACGTAAATGGTGATAGTTTATAAAGATTATTAAGCGCAAACAGAAATGCGTATTATTTCCACAGCAAGGAAGAAAAAGCAGGAATTGATTGTTTTATTCCAAGAGGAGAATATATTTAATTAACTTTTTCTTTAATATGAAAATCACTTCTGGATTTTGTGCTTGTGATGAAAAAGATATATGAAACATTGACTTTGGTTGTGCTGATTAGAGAGATTTGTTGTCACAGAAACGGCTAGTATATACTAATGTGTCAAAGCAAAAAAGCTGAGGTTGTAATGTTATCTTCTACTGTGCTAAAAAGACTTGGAAGTCAACGCTTTTTTCTTTTTTTCCTTGTACCCGATATTTTATTTCCCCCTCTTGTCCTTCCCTTAATTTCCGATTTTTATTTTCCCTTATATTTTATACTTAGATAAAATAATAAAAGTCATAAATACTAAAAAAAAAAGGACAGTACATATTACATTCTAGAGCAGGAATCCTCAGCCTTTCTGACTTTCATGGACCAGCAGCGGTGGCAATGGGGGATGGTTTCGAATGCATAACTTCATACTGTACATGCACAAATGAAGTTTCATGCGCTCGCCTGCCACTTGTATGGCCCCGATCTCAAAAGGCTGCAGGCTGGTACCATCCATGGACCGAGGGTTGGGGACCCCTAATCTAGAGCAAAGGAGAGAAATTCTCCTGTGTTATTTTCCCTTAATAATTCTTCTTTCATTCAAAGAAGGAAAAAAAAAAGAATTTTGCAAAAACCAGATAGAGAATAATGTTCTTACGCTTGATTGGTTCTTAGGTGGCCACCACTTATGAAGGTCCATCCATGGATGGCCTGCGGGTCTCTTACTACTTGCCTCCAAATGAGAAACACAGCATAGGAGCCCTGGTGGCACAGTGGTTAGAATGCAGTACTGCAGGCTACTTCTGCTGACCGCCGGCTGCCAGCAGTTTGGCAGTTCGATTCTCACCGGCTCAAGGTTGGCTCGGCCTTCCATCCTTCCGAGGTCGGTAAAATGAGGACCCAGATTGTTGGGGGCAATAGGTTGACTCTGTCAACCGCTTAGAGAAAGCTGTCAAGCCCAGTGAAGCGGTATATAAGTCTATTGCTCTTGTAGGCTTGTGCCGAAGTTCTACCCCTTTGGGCATGATGCTGCTTGGGCCACTCTGATGCCTCCTGCTCTAGATGGCGCAGCTTCCACGGTCCAAGCCTTTTTTTTCCCATCTGTCGACAGCTTCCTTAGGCTCCCAGTTTAAAAGAATTAAGGAAGGAGCCAATAAGGAACTAAGCAGCCTAGTTAGGTGGTACGTTAGTAAGAGAGAAGGAGGGAAGGAGAGAAGGAAGGAGAGAAAGAAATTTTCCTAAAAGATAGCCTGCTTCTTTACCATCCAAGGACTGTCCTATCTTGCTTGGAACCGAGGAGACACTCTGCCCTTCCCATAAACTGTTACCTTATCACAAAGCTGTGGGTGTCAATTTCCTTGCCGCAGCCGCTGTTCAGCAGGATGCCCGAATTGCCCACGATGGCACAGGTCCGATAATGCTTGCCCTTTAGGGGGGACGTCCTTGGTAAGAGGGCGTAGAGATTTTGGGAAACATTCATGGTGCTGTCTCTGTCAAACACATAGTGGATGATGTCTCCTGGTTTCAGCGTTCCCTTCAGCACCGAGATGTCTTTCTCGGCATCCAAAAACTTCAGGATGTGTTTTCTTTCAGAAGATAAGAACAGAAAGAGCCGTTATGGTTCAGGAATATTGCCTAACCCTCCCTCCCTCCCTCCCTCCCTCTCCTCCCCTTCCTTCCTTCCTTCCTTCCTTCCTTCCTTCCTTCCTTCCTTCCTTCCTTCCTTCCTCTCTTGCTCTCCACTTCCACGTCTCCTTCCTTCCTTCCTTCCTTCCTTCCTTCCTTCCTTCCTTCCTTCCTTCCTTCCTTCCTTCCTTCCTCTCTTGCTCTCCACTTCCACATCTTTCTTTCTTCCTTCCTTCCTTCCTTCCTTCCTTCCTTCCTTCCTTCCTTCCTTCCTTCCTTCCTTCCTTCCTTCCCCCCCAAAAAAGGCAAAAAACCCCCAAGAAGTTGAAAGCTAGGCCTCTCTTCTTGACCAACTACATGGATGTGTATTCATCAGGCGTTCAGCTCAACTCCGAGGCCTTTTCTGTAATACTAATACTTCTCGGCATGCATAATCTATGTGCACTTCATGCAAAAATCATTTCCCCAGCTCTGTCAACAAGGTTTTCTAGCCTGGAGCCATCCAAGTCTTTGAGGGACTCCGACTTATCCAAACAGAAGGGTACAATGGAAGAAAAGCAGGAAGTAATTCATTGGTGCTTGCAAATGGTTTCTTTTTATACATTCCACAATATGAAGGCATTTTTTTTCCGGGGATGGGGGGGCACGAATATAAGTACTGTATTTCTTCTTTTTTGAGAGCAGGGGGAAGATTGAGACATATTTGTTCAGGAATTCTGGGAACTGAAGCCTTAAGATATCTGAAGTAGGGGTAGGAGGTGGAGGTCCGAAAAGTCAAGATGGCAGCCGTGATCGTGCATCAGGTTGGAGAAAGTCGATTTTGGCTTAGAAACTGGGCTCTCTGCTTTTTAAGAAGAACTGTACAATACTCAGGTGGTCCTCGATTTACAAGCACAAATTTACAAGCCACAAATTTCTGTTGCTGGGCAAGACAGTTGCTAAGTATTTTTGCCTCGTTTTACAACCTTTCTAGCCACAGTTGTTAAATGAATCACCACAGTTGTTAAGTTAGCAACAAAGTTGTTAAGTGAACCTGGCTTCCCCACTGACTTTGCTTGTCGGAAGGTTGCAAAAGGGGATCACGTGACCTCCCCCCGGGACACTGCAACCATCATAAATGTGAGTCAGTTGCCAAGCTTCCGTAATTTGATCACGTGACAAACACCCCCGGGGATGTGGCAATGGTCATAAATGTGAAAAACAGTTATAAGTCACTTTTTTCAGTTCCTTTGTAACTTTGAACAGTCATTAAATAAATGATGGTAAGTAAGGATTACCTATCCTGGCTTTTACCCAGGAGCTTTTCAAGCAATTTTGCTCTGCTTGTTTTTAAAACCATTTGTGTTAAGGAAGCTGCCTGTGGGGCCATTTGTCAAGAGGGGGATTAGAAACCCATCCGTCGTTTGGAAGGCCCAAACTCATCCCATGAACTAACAGTGGATTCCACCCCTGGTTGTTCTACCCTTGTCCACCACATAACTAGCACCCACTTGGCCTTTGCCTGTCATTTGTCAACCGCGGCTGACATTTGTCTCCGCAGGCCGTTCCCCATACCTGATGGTCAATGACAGTGTCTGATTGTATATCCACTGGGATTGAACCGCCTGCTCATGGTTCTTAATGTTGTCATTACTTTTTTCAGCAACAGATGGAGATGAAGACCCATTTAGTGTCCCTTCCGTTCTGGAGAGAAAAAGGAGAGCAAAGAAGATGGGTAGGTAGGTAGGTAGGTAGGTAGGTAGGTAGATAGATAGATTTTAGACAGAGAAATGATAGAGATAGATATATAGATTGATGAATAGATTTTAGACAGACAGACCGAGATAGATGAATAGATTTTTGATAGATGATAGATAGATAGATAGATAGATAGATAGATAGATAGATAGATAGGTAGGTAGGTAGGTAGGTAGGTAGGTAGGCAGGCAGGCAGGCAGGCAGACAGACAGACAGACAGATAGGTAGATAAAGTCCCTATAATTTTGGGGGGAAAAACTCTGCTTTTGTATCACTGAGAGGAAGTGTCTAGCCAAGATCAAGATGGTTTAAGGAAAGACCAAAACTCAGATATTCTCATTCCTAATCCAGTGCCTTAGCCACTAGAACAAACCGGTTCTCTTGTTGCATGATACACGCTATCTAACATTCCCTGAAAATTATTTGAGTTCCTAGCCAACAACATGCCATGTTCATGTATGCCCACCCAAAACATTTACGGTATAACACCACCATAAGTGTTCTTTCAAAAATTATCCATAAATACATTAAGCAACCAAGGGAACAGATAGTGAGAGAGAGAGAGAGAGAGAGAGAGAGAGAGAGAGAGAGAGAGAGAGAGAGAGAGAGAGAGAGAGAGAGAGAGAGAGAGAGAGAGAGAGAGAGAGGGGGGGGGAGGGAGGTTATTAATATGCTAATAACCTATGCTAATCAGCCTGCAATTCCTGAGAAGTGAGCTACTTGAAGCTACAGAGTTAGAAATTGGCTGGGTTTTTCCTTCGTATTTCTCTTCTGATGACAGCCAAACAAACACCATCCTGATGGGTTCTTATTGTGTCATTGGGAGCAGTGACTCTGTCAGTTTTGATTCCTCCCCATTTTACCTCTTTCGCAACCAGTCAATTTAGGTTTTCTCTATTTCTCACCTCCATGTCTATTTCCTTTATCACACTGATTTTTTTAAAAAAACAAAACAAAACAAAATGTGTTATAATTTGTTTGCAGTTTGGAAAGCGTTTTCTTGAAGAGATTTACTCTGTTTGCAAATTAATGTACACTGTTTGTGCAAGCAGTTTTCCCTCAGGCAATTTGGAACATTGTTTTCGCAGACAATGAATCTGCAGAAGCCCAGATTTATCATTATAAGAGTAAAAAAAAACAAAACCCCTGTATATTTAAATTGGTAACTTTGGGTTTACAGGTCAAGTTGAAAGTGTGGAGTTAAATTCAAACTTTGCATATTTCTTCTCGTACTTTGCTTCCTATATTCCAGGGATCTCTTCACCCATTCACTTCTTTGGTCAAACATGCAAAAGCAATCAATCCTACTGTATGTATTGGGTGAGGCACAAATCGTCCTCAACCTGACATCTTGCAATATTTGCAACTTTGGCCCAAGCTGATCTTCACAGGAATTGCAATCCTAACAAATCTGGGAAGGAACAGGCTAGGTAAGATTGTCCAATGCAAACCAAGAGACTTAAGCAATAATGCATAGAGTACATCTGTTGCTACATGAATCCCTTCCACATAACCAGTTCTTTATTTCCCAGATTGTCTGAATTCGATTTGAAATGCCTCTGAGGATGACTCAGGCTGATCTGACTATCTGGACATTAGGATGCTGTAAGCATGAATCGCTTGACTGATCTGTGAGTGAAGAGCTTAGGGAGAACCACCAGCCCTTTCTGATCAACAGCTGAGCTTGGAGAACTATGCAGTAAGGGTGAATATCTGTAGCTCGGGTGTAGGATGACAGTGAAGTTTCGTTCTCCGAGCTTGTGGGTTGGTTCCTGAACCAGGCTAGGTAACATCTTCAGTGGAGTTGAGAGGATGTCAGTCAGTGTTCTTCAGTTTATAAGGGCTTCAGGTATGGGTGTGTCAAGTGAGGGTCTTGTGATGGGTCAGGTGTGAGTCATCAGCAAGGGGCTTGTGATGGGTCTTGTGAGGGGAAGTTATATCAGGTCAACAAGCAATCCCATCAGCAGACACATCAACCTACAACCAGCCTACAAACCCCTCAGGATCCAAATTAACTGCACGGCCAACCAGAAATGGACCAACTCTCAACCAAGCCGCACAAGCCCTCCCCCCAACCAGCTCTTCACCTCCCAATCGCCCGGACCTGATGCAACCTCCCCATCACAAGACCCACCACAAGCCTCTCACTGGTGACTCACACCTGACCCATCACAAGACCCTCGCTTGACACACCCGCACCTGAAGCCCTTATAAACAGAAGAACACCAACACAGAGATCCTCTAAACTCCGCTGAAGATGTTACCTAGCCAGGTAACAAAATGTTTGGGAACCAACCCAGAAGCTCGGAGAACGAACCTTCACCCTCTTAGAGAACTGTCCCCCAACCAGTGCTGATTTGTTGACCAGTAACTGAATGCCACTTCTTCAGGTCAATGACTCAAGATACAACTGTCCCTTTTTCCCCTCCATTTTGATAAAAGGGAACATATTGCTAACACATTTGTATCTGTTTATGAGATTGCCACAGTGTCAACCTGCAAGACTAAATTGCCTTCAAAACTTCTCACGTATATTGGTAATATAAACAAAGGACTTCTTTGAAACTAAAATCTGAAGACATAAGGCAAGATACAAATGTTGTTGTTTGTTCTCGTTGTGGAGAACAACTTGCCTGTACCCATCGGATGCTAAATGGAAGGGGTAATCACACAGAGATGCAGAAAACTTCAGAAACGGCTGAGATGCATTTGGATCCAAGAAAGATCCAGCTGTTTATTTGTCTTCAACTCGCTCAACCAGTTAATGGCTGGATTTGCCTGCTCACCATGGTTTTCTAGAACCATAGTGGCTTAGTATAATATCAGCAAATTTTGGCTTAGTTACAAACCATAATTAACCAAACATGGCCTAAAGGGATATACTGTTTACTCTCTGTGCAGAAAATGCCCAGAAACATGAAAAAAAGCAGATCTAGAGAGTAAGTCAATAAAGCATCTCTCCTCAAACACATTGAAGAGGAGAAAATGACACAATGAAGGAGATGAATAGCCCCTTCGGGCAGAAAACAAAGGAACACATCGTCTATTTTACGAACCTATTAGATCTGCTGTGTAAACTGCTCACTGCTGATCGGACTGCACCTCGGCCCCCAGAATTCCTGCAAAACAAAGGAAATGTATTATTTATCAACTGCTCATAGTGATTCCTTCTGCCCTGTGTAGCAGAGTTCGTCATTTGGAGACAAGATGCTTAGATACGTTTTTGTGTTCAAAGACTTTTTCTTTATTCTCCCGTCCTTCAAGGATCCCATGAAACATCTTCTAACCAAGATGAAAAGCAAGCAGGTTGATGAGAAATGATTCAATCCAGGTCAATCCTTTGTTGGAATTGATCGAGAATGTTGGCCAAAGGACTCTTACTTGGAAGTATCTTCCAATGAAATCAATAGGAGTGAACCCAATGAGAACAGAAAAGCGAGCAGGATAATTTTGCCAGTTCATCTAGTTTAGCCTTCCCTTGCATCTTCTACTCACAATTTCCAACCCGAACCCATAATTTCCCAGAAGCGGAGCTGGCCCTCTGTGAACTGAAGCCCCAGCACCCCAACCTGGAGGGAAAGATCTCCTTCTCTGGAAATTCCCAATTGCAAAATCAAGGTTGGCTGAGCTAGAAAGCTAAGTATTAGGATGGAAGCAGAGTCTTTCTTATTAGGACTTATGGATAGTCAATAAGAAAAGATTTGTGGATGATAGGTTTTACCTATGGCAACACACAGAGATAGATAGATAGATAGATAGATAGATAGATAGATAGATAGATAGATAGATAGATAGATAGATAGATAGATAGATAGATAGATAGATAGATAGATAGATAGATAGATAGATAGAGTAGATGGATGGATGGATGGATGGATAGATGGATGGAAAACTTCTGCTTTTGTATCACTGAGAGAGAGTGACTGGCCAAGATCAAGATGGTTTAAGGAAAGACCAAAACTCAGATATTCTCATTCCTAATCCAGTGCCTTAGCCACTAGAACAAACCGGTTCTCTTGTTGCATGATACACGCTATCTAACATTCCCTGAAAATTATTTGAGCTCTTAGCCAACAACATGCCATGTTCATGTATGCCCACCCAAAACATTTACAGTATAACACCACCATAAGCGTTCTATCTATTCTCTTTCTTCACTTTCACATTTCATTCATTCTGTTGGGGGATTCACTTTTCTCCTCACCCTCTTCCAAACAGAACTCGCATTTCTTCTTCCTGAAGATGCTCTGGGGTTCTTCTTCACTCACTGAATCACTTCCAACTCCTCATTTGACCAAACCTGTCAGCCAGAATCCATTTCTCTGGGTGCATACAAGTTCCTGGATGTGTTCTCAAAGATATAGCCTTTCTTTCTTTCTTTTTTTATTGGCCTCTTTATAATTGGCTTTGGGGTCCCCCCCCTCTGCACTAGGGACCTTTCCAATCACTCTCACCTGTTCATTACATCTCCCAAAACATAAGCTTCAAATCCTGTCACTTTTCCATTGTTAGTATTTCTGGTGAGCTTCATTTACTAGTGCTTCCAGTAGATTTTACTTCAGCTTGTCTTGAATTATTTGTTCGTTCTGGCAGCTAAGGTCTTCTCAACAATTGTCTGCAGCATCACAGCTAAAAGGCATTAATTAAATCATCTTCTTTCTGATGATCCAGGTGGACAACACATACCTTTGCTTCGTGTGATGCCTGCACACTTTAATATTTCATCTTAGTTCATCATGGTCCTTCTCCCAAGTAGCAGGTGACTCTTTATTAGTGGTTAGTTATCACTCTAGTGAATAGCTGAGGCCAGTCAGATAAAAATCTCCCATCGCTGCAACTTCTCTACCTATTTGCATTGCATTGGTGTTACCTGTTGACATAATTTGATTAGCAACTTGCCTCCAGAAGTTGCGGGTGCTCCAACACTGGAGGTTTTTAAGAACAGACTGGAAGCCATTTGCCTGAAATGGTATAGGGTTTCATGCAGGGGGTTGGACTAGAAGACCTCTAAGGTCCCTTCCAACTCCATTATTCTGTTATTCTATCTCTTTTGCCTTCAACCAGAGACTTTTCTTTAAAGACTTCCTCGTGCCTAGCTATCAAAGTGGTATCATCAACATATCTGAGATTGTTGTTTCTCCCAGCATTTAAATTCCATTTCTTGTTTCTTCTATTTACTCTGATCATTTCTTATTTCTTCTTATTTCATTTCTTCTTGGGATACATGCCCCAAGCCTGCCGACTTAAATCAATGGCAAGAACGAACATTCTTGAGGGTACAGAAGAACAAAATTGAACCAAAAGATGGAGGAAGGAGACCATCGAGTGAGGAATAACTTTAAAGGAGGATAAGGCTGAAGGATCTGACCTCCCTTGGAGGACCCTGAATAGGTTGAGAGTGGGAGGGCCAAAATGTAAAGCCAACATGCTCAAGTGGAGGCTCTTAGCGGATAACAACACACTGTGTGGATGTGGAGAGACACAGAGCCTGACCCACCTGCTGGTATAATAATAATAATAATAAGTTGGAAAGGACCTTGGAGGTCATCTAGTACAACCCCCTGCTAAGGCAGGAAACCCTGTACCATTTCAGACAAGTGGCTGGCCAGTCTCTTCTTAAAAACTTCCAGTGTTGGAGCATTCACCACTTCTGGAGGCAGGTTGTTCCACTGGTTAGTTGTTCTAACTGTCAGGAAGTTTCTCCTTAGTTCTAGGTTGCTTCTCTCCTTGATGAGTTTCCATCCGTTGCTTCTTGTCCTGCTTTCAGGTGCTTTGGAGAATAGCTTGGCTCCCTCTTCTTTGTGGCAGCCCCTGAGTTCTGTATGTCGGCTACTTCCAGAAACATGTGCCAATAATGACTTATCTTTAGCCAGCAATAAAGCAAAAAAGTGGCCTTATTCTGGCAGTTTCAGGTTTGATCTAGACATGGGAAAAGCAGCTTTCTTCTAGTCCGCTGGACATTCTCCTTTCATTCCAATTACTTTCATGTCCATTTCGCTCCAAATTCACTCTTGGCTCTGTCAATTAATGCCCCTTCATACATTGAGAATCGCTCCTGAATTGCTCATTAATTCTCCCATATTTTCGTTATAAACAATGAAAGAAGTCGTTTTCCTTGTGCGTATCGCCCGAGTTATATATCTGAAGCAGTATTTAAGCAGATGCTCACAATGTAATTCTCATTCATTCTTGGGTCTTTGAGTAGCCCAAAGATTCTTTGCTACACTTTGTACACCCATTTAATCATGGTTCCTAACAAAGCGTCTCTCATCTCCAATTATATTAATTCAGAATGTCACTCCGTTTCCCCCCCCCCCCAAACTGATTACTGGTCCTTTCATGATCACCGTTCACTGGAATGTAACATGTATTTTATTACCAACTTACAGATGCCTATTTTCATGGATACTCATAATAGTCTGGCGAATGCTAATTCATACTTTCTCAGATACAATTTAGACCTTTCATTCATAACTAGACATACCCCTTCATTTCTCTGCTTATATTCATCCACTCGTCAAGACTGCTTTCTTTCAAATCTATTACATCTTTCCCTAAAGGTTTTTGTTTTTTTTCCACACTGCGGCTTTCAGCGGTTAGTTTCCCAAGCGTAAACCAGCTTGAAATGAAGCTGGCTTAAGAAATCTTTTTATAGATTTTAACCCCTTCCTTTACATGTAGTCCCTGAGTTATAACAGTTCATTTAGTGACTGTTCAAAGTTACAACAGCACTGGAAAAAAGTGACTTATGACCATTTTTCACATCCCCATGGTCAGGCAATTTACGTTCGGATGCTTGACAACTGACTCACATTTATGATGGCTGCGGCATCCCGGGGTTATGTGATCACCTTCTGCGACCTTCTGACAAGCAAAGTTAATGGGGAAGACAGATCCACTTAACATCCAGGTTACTGTTGTGATTCAGGGTCAGCCTGTGGGTTCGGCAGTTGGGTCGGACGACTCAGAGGAGGGGGGTGTTGAAGACCTTGCTGAGGGGGTTGAAGATCTTGCTGATGATAGCCCTCAGGCAGGCCCCTCCCACTTGGTCACCATGGAGACCCAGTTGTGTGAGCCTGACAGTGTGGATGAAGATGACCCACAGCTGGCCCTGTTCAAGGACGCCCGACGCAGGAGGCAGTCAAGTAGGAGTAAACAGAGGAAGGCTGTGGGGCTTCTCGGAAGGAGGCAGAGAGAGGCCACGCCCTGAACTCTTTATAAAGGGAATGTGTGGGGAGGGCTGGTTTGCTGAAAGCAACCACTCAGATAGTGTTTCAAAGCTCCTGTATCTTGGTTCGTGTCTTGTTTGTTTTTTGTAGTAATAAATTTGGCAGACGTAATTCCAGCCTCTTGCCGTTTGTAAAGGGGTTGCCTTTTCTGCAGGGCCGGTAGCAGGCTGGTACAGAACAGTTACTAACTTAACAAGTGCAGTGATTCATTTAACAAACGTGGCAAGGAACGTCGCAAAATGGGGTAAAACCCGCTCAACAAATTTCTCACTCAGCCACATAAATTTTGGAATCAATTGTGGTCGCAAATTGAGGACTATCTGTAGTTCGAATGCAGTGATGGGCAGGTGTTCAATCTGGATGTTGGTTAACCCAGCCCCTGATTCTCTACGGAGATTCTAAGTCATCCAGGTCATGATCATGTCAAAGGTGCTTTTTCAAAAGGCCGTTTGGGATTTCTTGGTTTTCCCTTGAAGACGTTTCACTTCTCATCCAAGAGGCTTCTTCAGTTCTGACTGAATGATGGAGGATGGAAGGATGTATACTGTATTTATATTGTTGTAACTACAACAATATAATAGGGACGCGGTGGCTCAGTGGGTTAGGACGCTGAGCTTGTCGATCGGAAGGTCGGCAGTTTGGCAGGTCGAATCCCGAGTGCCGCGTAGCAGAGTGAGCGCCTGTTACTCGTCCCAGCTTCTGCCAACCTAGCAGTTCGAAAGCACGTAAAAATGCAAGTAGAAAAATAGGGACCACTACGGTGGGAAGGTAACAGCGTTCCGTGCGCCTTTGGCGTCTAGTCATGCCGGCCACATGACCACGGAGACGTCCTCGGACAAGCGCTGGCTCTTCGGCTTCGAAACGGAGATGAGCACCGGCCCCTAGAGTCGGAAACGACTAGCACGCATGTGCGGGGGAACCTTTACCTTTACCTTTAACTACAACAATAGACAGTCCTTTCAGCAGTTCCGAGAAGCTTCCACCCCCATTTGCACTATTTGGGTGACCCTGAGGTCACAGGTAAACCTCAGAAAGAGTGCTAACGACCAGATGACTGCAAGGAATATAAATCCTTCCATTCCCCACCCTTCAGTCAGAACTGAAGAAGCTTCTTGGACGAGAACTGAAAGGTCTACAAGGAAAAACCAAGAAGGTTCAGTTGCCTTTTGAAAAAGCACCTTTGGCACAAGCCATGATGGGCTTCCTAATGGAGAAGTCTAAGGATTCTGTCTTGGAAATGTTTTCCATGCTGATAAGCCAAAATCGCTCTTCCCCAAAATTTCTTAGCCACTGCTCCAGTTGTCCATACAATTCTGAATCATAAGTTCAAATATATAATGGGAATGTAATCAATCTGAAGGCACTTTTTATCCTCTTTGGTGGACATAAAAGAAAGCAATGATTTATTGGGATCCCAAAGAGCTTTGATTCAGAGAATTCCTAAAGTCTAGCAGGATATTTTGTAGTTCTGTATGTTGTGTGAATCCAGCCTTGTCTCATTAGGTTGTGGGAACTGGGTCATTACCTTAAGTCATAACATACTTCTTTGTCTGTAGGATGCAATTCTGTCATTAACTTGCAGTTAGGATTAAGCATGTTGTGTGTATCAGCCATTTCCTTCCCCATAAAGAGAGAAATTAAACATTGCCCATATATTAAGGTAAAGGTAAAGGTTCCCCTGCACATGCGTGCTAGTTGTTTCCGACTCTAGGGGCCGGTGCTCATCTCCGTTTCAAAGCCGAAGAGCCAGCGCTTCTCCGAGGATGTCTCCATGGTCATGTGGCCAACATGACTAGACGCCAAAGGCGCACGGAACACTGTTACCTTCCCACTGTAGTGGTCCCTATTTTTCTACTTGCATTTTTACGTGCTTTCGAACTGCTAGGTTGGCAGAAGCTGGGACGAGTAACAGGCGCTCACTCTGTTACGCGGCACTCGGGATTCGACCCACCAAACTGCCGACCTTCTGATCGACAAGCTCAGCGTCCTAACCAACTGAGCCACCGCATCCCTGCCCATATATGGCACCCAACCTTCGCTCCTTCCGATGCGATCTGAAGACCTACTTGTTCGAACAAGCAGGCCTGGCCTGATGGGTGATGGGTTTGGGTTTTATTATTGTTTTAATGTATTTTAACTTACTGTTGTAAGCTTTTGGGCACCCTGTTTAATCTCTTCTAATTTTTGTATTCTTGTACTTTTATATGTTTGCCCTGTTCACCGCCCTGAGTCCTTCGGGAGAAGGGCGGTATACAATTATTATTATTATTATTATTATTATTATTATTATTATTATTATTATTATTATTATTATTATTATTATTATTATTATTATTATTATTATATTACATCTGTGCAATTGAGTCCTTGGTGCAGGATCAGGACCCACAGCTTTCTCATTTCTAGCCTGTTGCTGTAACCGCGTGCTAGGCCACAAAAAGAGCTAGAACTAGAACTCAAAAACGTAAGCTTAAAATGGGGCAAAACGAACCTAAGAATTGGTGCTAGGAGGACTGACTTCCTTCCCTTTCTCCCCCTTTCTCTTTTTATGTCATGCTTTTTAAAAAAACAATCTAATCCAAACCAATCTATCTATCTCAGATAAACCCAATCTCTCTGTGTTTGTGTCATGCATCTCTGGGAAAGAGGAACAATGGATTTCTTAAGAAATTCCTACTTAAGAAAAAGGGAAAAAAAAAACCCCCTCGCAATCCTATCCTCTCCTGTTCTGGGACCCTTGCAGAGTGGAAATTGTGTCCCTAAGACTTTTGGAATCCCTTTTAAAAAGAGCTAAAGGAAACCGAATAAAGAGAAGGGAAAGGGAAGAGGTGAAGGATGGGTCGGCACTCGAACAGCATGTTTCCTGGGTTAGGGTGGGGAACGTGCGGCTTCATTATTATGCTGGGATTGTTAGAACAGAACAGGCCACCGTGCGTTCCGCATCACATCCTGGGCTGTTCAGTTATGGTTCCCACTTAATTCAGTGGGAGGTTATTGTCCTTTCGATAACCTCCATTATGCACAGCATCATTCATACTGTACCATTCCATAATAATAATAATAATAATAATAATAAAAAAGGAGAAGGAGAAAGGTATGTTGATTATAAATAAAGAAATAACCAGGGGCATACTGTGCATCCAGCATTAACTTAAAGGAAACATTCCTAGGAAGACATGAGTTTCATCCTAAAGAGAAGTGAAAAAGAAAAAGAAAAAGAAAAAGAAAGGAAGGAAGGAAGGAAGGAAGGAGAGGGGAAAGGGGAAAAGGGAAAAGGGAAAGGGGAGGGAGAAAGGAGAGGAGAGAAGGGAAGGCACAAAGGTGACATCATTGGTTCTCCTTCATTGGCTTAAGAAAAGGGGGTACATCATCCAATGATTTCCTGTCTTTAAAAGGTAAAATTCAGTGACAATTTTTGTAGAGCTTCTGGGAAAACAGTTCCAAATGGTTACTAGGATGCTCTCTGATTCACAGTGATCCCCAAAGCTTTTCAAACAAAAAGATGCCCCTAGACCAGCATTTTACAGTTGAGACGTCTGCAAGCAGGCAGGATGGAGCAAATGACTCCTGACTTTTACCTCCAGTGTTCAGATCGACCCATCTCTTCTTCTGAGTTTCTCATTAACTGGGGTCTTCATGTGGGGGTCTACATATTTTTTTCTTGGCCACAGCATGGAAGTGCTTTACAATTGGATTAGATTACAACCCGGGGATTTCCCAGGAACCCTCATTCAGCTACTGTCTTGATCCAACCCAGCCTAGCTTTTTCTGAAATTAGCCATCGTCAACAAGGTATTGTTGTTTGCTTGCTGTAGATCACTGATGTCCAGCCTTGGCAACTTTAAAACTTATAGACTTCAACTCCCAGAATTCCTCAGCCAGGCTGGCAAGGGAATTCTGGGAGTTGAAGTCCATGAGTCTTAAATTTGTCAAGGTTGCATATCCCCCCTGTAGACCATCTCTCTCTCTCTCTCTTTCTCTCTCTCTCTCTTTCTCTCTCTCCCCCACTCAGTCTCTTTCCCTCTTCCCCCTCCCTCTTTCTTTCTCTCTCTCTCTCTCCCCTCCATCTCTTTCTGTCCCTTCCCCCCCTCAAATGCAAGGGTACACACATCACTTTTCAATCTAAACACCACCTTTGGCTTTTGAATAGGCATTGGACAAATTCCCAAACATACTGGGTTCAGGATAAGAATGTGGGTTTAACTCCATTTAATTTAAATTAAAGTCATTTACAATACATTAGAGACAGCTAATGGGTACTCCCCATGAATCTGACAATTCCTTCCCCTTTCTGTCACATTAAACATTACAATTTAGTGACCATTATATTAGGAGGGGCTCCGAAAGCTACATTAAAGCTTTCAGGGGGCAACTGTGATTTGAGTTCTCAAATGTATACCCATAATAAAGCACATTATTCTGTACAAAAAAAATAGGTATTTGCCTTGAAAGTGTAAACATAAAAAGAAATCCACAGGGTCGGAAAAAAGCAGAGGTGAAGCCATACATTTAACTACATTCCAATCATACTTATAAACTTAGATACGCATTACACTTTTCCCTTTTGAAGTAAATCGTGTTATGCAAAGGGTAGAAGACAAGTGAGAAGAAGCAAACCAGAGGAATGAAAAATAAGAGATAAGAAAAGGAAATCAAACAAAATCTGATTTATATCAACCCCGTTCATTAAATCTCTCCAGTTCTTTCATCTCTGCAAAGCATCCTTTTTTCTAACACATCTATTCACCACTTCATAGACTGATCGTTGTTTTTAATCCTCTCACTTTATTTTTAGGATTGGATTAGAATACCAAATACAGAATAACAGAGTTGGAAGGGACGTTGGAGATTTTTCTAATCCAAACCCCTGTGAAAGCAGGAAACACTATATCATACCGGACAAGTGGCTGTTCCATTCTCTTCTTAAAGCCCTCCAGTGATGGAGCACCCACAACTTCTGGTGGCAAACCGTTCCACTGGTTAATTGTTCTCACTGTGGGGGAATTTGTCCTTAATTTTGGGTTGGATCTCTCTTTGATAAGCTTCTATCCTTTCTTCTTGTCCTGCCCGCAGGTGATTTGGAGAATAGGTCAGTCAACACACTGTGACAGTGCCTGGAATCCAACCATGATTTTGTTTTCCTGTTTTCCCAACCTAGTTAATCTTCCTTCATATATTGATTTGGCAATTTGATCTTCCTTCCTTCCTTCCTTCCTTCCTTCCTTCCTTCCTTCCTTCCTTCCCTTCCTTCTTTCCTCCCTCTCTTCCTTCCTTCCTTCCTTCTGAAGGTGAAAATTTCTCACTTTCGTAGAAAAAAAGTGGATTTTTAAGCATCACCCAATTTTTCTTGACCTTTTCTTGTCATGGGGGTCTGCAAGAGGGCAGGGCTCAAAGTGTCAAGATGGTGGCCAACCATATGATCAAAGCCCACCTTTTTTTAACATCACATTGTATATATAAAAAGGTTAAGGCTTTCATCACGTGGTGGTGGCAGCCATCCTGACTGTTTTAACCCCCTCCTTATGGATACCTCTGCTTCTTCTTTTATTTTATTTTATTCTTCTTTTATTAGACTCTTAAGTATCCTGTTCCAACTGAAGGTTAAACTAGCATTATAAACACAAGATGAAAGCTTTTACATCGTCTCAGGTAAAAATGGGCATAACGGGTCTTAAATCTAGCTCGCTGCCTAGAGTCACTTGCTATAGAAATTGAATGAGTGAATGAATGAATGAATAATTAAATAAGTCAACATCCAAAAATATTCCGATCCAATCTGAAGCGTTGTTTCCACTAGTTCGTCTTAGCTGTTGGTTTTACACCAGCTTGACAATGGGCCGTACACCCATTCCACCCATTTTGTTCCATTGAATCAAAAGGGTAAAGATTTTTCAGAAAATAAACAGAAAAAAGATGAATTGCTCTGAACACAAAGAGAAATTCATCCCAAGCAAATAAGAAACCACACAGAAGCCAATGTCGCATGTGGAAGTACTGGGAAAGAAAACCAACTCATATGCTATAGATTCAGCTTTCCAGAACAGGGAAAGGGGGAAAATACAGAGGGAAAACAGCATGCTTTATAAGACATCAGAAACATATATAATGGTAGTAATAATTCAAACGTTCGCCACAAGTTTCAAACCAAGTTATTTTCCTTTCAATAGTCTGGATTCCCTGCCCAATTTTTATGTATTTCTTAAATACATGGAGCTCTCAAATTTCTTTTCTTTTTTTCCCTTTTTTCCCCCTCTTCCTTGGATCTTCTCCAGCCATTCCTGCTGACAATCAAAAGCAGAGTTTTCCAACATTTTGGGAGGGGAACAACACAAACCCTCCAGCATATGGAGCTGAAGCAGCTTCTTGGATGAGAAGCGAAACGTCTTCAAAGAAAAACAAGAAAGCCCGGTTGCCTCCTGAAAAAGGCATCTTTAACATCATTTATAGAAAACACCATCCATCCTAACAGACCGAGTTTCAAAAAAGGAAAACCTCACCTCTTCCAGCCGAATGTGATCCTGATGAGGTTACTCTGTCTTGCTTACCACAGACAGGTTACCGAAATACAGTCAAGGGTTACTACTTCTCACACAGGAAGTGACCAGAGCGGAAGTGAACGGCACTGGAAAAAGTGACTTAGGACCATTTTTTCACACTTACGACCGTTGCAGCATCCCCAGCGTCACGGGATCAAGATTCCGACACTTGGCAATTGACTCGTATCTATGACGGTTGCAGGGTCCCCGATCATGGGATCAGCTTTTGCAACCTTCCGACAAGCAAACTCAACCGGGGAAGCCAGATTTCAGTAAACAACGGTGTTACTAACTTAACGTTTGCAGTGATTCGCTTAACAACGGTGGCGAGAAAGGTCATCCAATGGGGCAAAGTTGGCTTAAGCAAACGTTTCGTTTAGCAATGGAAACTTTGGGCTCAATTGGGGTCGTAAATTGTCCTCTGTCATCTCTTCAGCTGTCCTCAGAAGCTGACTAGAGTTTTGCAACCTGGGCATGGTGCTGTCCCTGACAGCCCAGGTTATTGTGAAACCCCCACCACCACAAACCTGTGTCACCTTCGGGGACTCCTAGCCAGGGGTGGGATTCAAATAGGTGAACAGCTGGTTCTCTGTGTGGATGCCGCTTCTGGAAGTCCGTTCTGGGCCCGGGCAACACCAAAATTAGCTATCGGTTCTGCCGAACTGGTGCGAACCAGCTGATGCGAACACCACTGACCCACGGTGTTAGAGATGACGTTGCTTCCTTAAATGGCCTTTCTTACAAACATCCCTACAAGCAACCTGGATTTTTCTTAGATCCCTTAGCAAATGTTTCTGATGTCTTGGCAAAATAGATCATGCTCCTAGCCATGAAAATTTTCCCCAACTTGATCTACCTGGACCATCAATGACTCTCCAGGTTGGGGAAGCGCTGAGTTTAACAGCTCAGGTGCTTTCTCTCTGAATTCAAAGTAAGGCACTGCGCTTGAAAGGAAATCAGCTCTCAGACCCATCTGTAGATGTCTCACAGGTTCACGAGAGGGGCTGGCAACCCTTAGCTCTTAGGCTAAGTCTGGCCCTTGACCCATTTCTACACAGGCCTCGGTTTCCTTCCAAAAAGTCATTTGGAAATCCTGCTCCGTCCATGCAGCTGTTGCTCGGAAGGAGAGGAGAGAGAGAGAGAAGGGGAGGGAGGAAGAGGATCAGAGATGGGGGGGGGCAGAGATTTCGTGGTCCTAACCACTTTTTGCTCGGGGTTGCCTTCACTCCTTGCCTTAGTTTTGGCGAAGCATGTCGTTTAAAAGCAAAAGTCGCTCAACAACAGAGGCCAGTGAAAGGGTTCGCTTCCCTTCCCATCTCCCTTTCCTCTCCTCCCCTCCCTTTCCACTCTTCCCTTTTCCCTTTCCCTTCCTTTTCTCCTTCTATCTCCTTCCCCTTCCCTTTCCCTCTTGCTTTCCTCTCCGCCCCTCCCTTTCCAGTCTTCCCTTCTTCTTCCCCTTCCCCTTCCCTTCCCTTCTTTCCTGTCGACTAGAGCACAGAGCGCTGCCAATTCTGAGTCTCTCCGTGTGTCGGGGTGTGGGGGTGTGTAGGAGTTTCCAGGCCCCTCCATTGCTCTCATCCTGTTTATTCACCTGCATGTTCTTTCTGCTCACCTAAGACGATGGAGCGAGCGGTTGCCATAGATAAAAGTCATCTCTCTAAGAACAGCAGTTGACTTCTGCCACGATCACCTTCAAAACTTCTGGAGAAGACCCCTCACCTTCCAGAATTGTCCAAACAGAGCTGAGTTGTTCCACCTTTCGAAGTCCTCCTTCGATCTCCAATGTTACCCCTCCGCGGTTCATCCCAATAAACCAGGCTGATGGCAGGTAACCAGGTCCCAGGACGTTGTTAAGGTTCAAGAACTTTTGTTTGCAGGAATGGGGTCAAAAAAGTCAAGATGGCAGCCACAACCATGGGACAGAAAAAACACCCTCTTTTTACATGTACCTAGATTCCTCTTTCTTATAGAAACCAGTCCACCAGCAAGACAAAATACGCTCTTTTCTTTCTCCATCTTCCTCACACAGAAGAACTGAGCTGTAAAACCTGGTGTCCCTCTGGGCTGCCTCATGATACATTTAACCTAGTTACTCAATTAACCCAAGTCCTGGGTTCACACAAGACACCAAGCCATCATTGCCTAAAGAGACTTAATTTGCAGAGCAGACTAAACCCCAAATCATGAAATCTTCACCCTTGCCAAGGAGTGTTAAGCAACATGGAATAATAAAACTTCTTGCCCTGGTCGCCCCAATGTCAAAATAATGTTGAGACTCTAGAAAGAGTGCAGAGAAGAGCAAAAAAGATGATTAGGGGACTGGAGGCTAAAACATATAGAGAACGGTTGCTGGAATTTAATGAAAAGAAGGACTAGGGGTGACATGATAGCAGTGTTTCAATATCTGAGGGACTGCCACAAAGAAAAGGGGGTCAATCTATTTACCAAATTATCAGAAGGCAGGACAAGAAGCAACGGATGGAGACTAATCAAGGAGAGAAACAACCTAGAACTAAGGAGAAATTTCCTGACAGTTAGAACAATTAACCAGTGGAACAACCTGCCTCCAGAAGTTGTGAATGCTCCAACGCTGGAAGTTATTAAGAAGAGATCAGACAACTGTTTGTCTGAAATGGTGTAGGGTTTCCTGCCAGAGCAGGTGGTTGGACTAGAAGACCTCCAAGGTTCCTTCCAATTCTGTCATTCTGTTGTTCTAGTTAAGGGTGTGGTGGAAACTCAAACCTGAGATATTGAGTTCCCCCAGTCCCAAATCAGATTTGATCCAACAATGCTTCTGTTTGGTTTTCCAGAGCCACAAGTGCTCTGGATGTTGACAGACACCCCTTGAAGCTTTTCTCATTCATTGAATTGCTCTTCTGGACCACAAGTGACCCCCTCCTGAATTCTACCTCCATCTTCATAGATACCAAGAAGTGCCTTTTTCCAAACAAGGCTGACTAAGAACCATTTGACTGGGGTTTTTTTTCCTGTCACTTCCAGGATCCTGCTGAGAGCTAATTATTTTTCCCAGATTCTTGACTCATTCCTTGCTGTTGTTAATAGGCCTTAATAAGCCACCAGCCTTCCTCAATGGGTTGGACTCCCAACCCTATTGTCCACAGCCGGTCCTTTACTAGCCCTGCCTGGGTATGAGCTACTGGTCTTTCCTTCTAAGATAGGGTTGCTAGTCAAACTAAGGCAGGGTTGATTTAACTGTGGTTTTATAGAAGTCACAACGGGGGGCGGGGCGCCGGAATCCCACCCAAATTAAAGCCACTATATAAGCACGGGGCTGCCATGCAAATCCCATCTCGTTTACTTAACTCACTTTCGCTTCTGTGCTAAATTCTGTGGTGGCAGTGAGGCGTCGTGGGAAGGGTAGGTAGGTCTGCACAATCCGCTGAACAATGAACTAATCAAACCGGCGGGGTTCACACATCATCACGTGAAGCCACCAAACAAGTCACCACCGTTCAAACGAGCCGGGCTTAGCTCCCGGTGCGAACGCAGGTTGCCGGCCCGGTTCGGGGCGCACAGACTAGGTCTCCCCTGGGCTAAGGTTAAGGGTCTTTTCCAAACTCTTCCCAGGGGTCGTCAGCTCCCTTGCTTGCAAAAAGACTCCCTTCCCCATTTTAGGGGTCTAAGCGCGGAGGGGTTGCCAAGGCAACTAAAAGTGGGGTTTGCGGGGATGGGGCTGATCGGCCGTCTTTGGCGAAGTCCCGGAATGGTTCTGCCCCGGCCAGAAGGAGCTGAACTCTGCACTTGCTCAGAGGAACACTGTCGAGGTTCCCTGGCCGGCAGTGGAAGCCGACGCCAAGGTGGAGCCCGGGAAGTGGGGTGCGGAGGGCCCCCCCCCCCAACCGGCCACGCGAATTTCCCGAAACAATCGCAATTGAGGAGCGCGCTGGGCGGGGTGGTTTCCTCCACGCCCCCTTCGCGCGCGCCCTCCCCCCCCAAAAAAAACCTTCCCTGCTTTGGCTAGCCGCCGATTCTTCGCTCCCGGAGGGGGGGGGTTGTGTGTGATAAAAGGAAAGCGTCTTTCCCCCCCCCCACCTCCCCGCAAGCTCCTTTTCTCCCTCCCTCCTCCAGCCGCCGAGGCAGAACAGGCGGCGCTGGAAACAAAGAAAACTCCGGCGCCCCCTCCCCGCCCTTCCCCCAAGTCCTCTTGGCACCCCCTTTCTTCCAGCAGCCTGTCTTTTGTGTCCCCCACCCACCCACCCACCTACCTCCCCGGGCCCCCCTGCTGCCTAGGCAAGCCAAGCCGCTCCCTTGCCCCCCACCTGTCTGACCCACCCACCCACCCACCTCCCCCCGCCCCGTTTATCAGCTTCCCCACACAGCCACCCCCCCCAATCCCGCCCCCCTCCGGATTTTCCCCTGCCTCCCAAACTGTTCTTAAGCAGCCCCAAGAGAAGAGACCCCTGGCTGGCGGGGAGGATGCGGGGTTAGGTGGGCGGCTGCCTGGGTGGGCTGCCCCTCTCGCGCGCCACTTCTTGTACCCGATCTCCAGTTCGATCTCGGCGATGTCCGCAAAAAGCAGGATTCCCACGAGCAGGGTGAGCAGCGCCAGCGTCCAGCTCCGGCAGGGCAGCGGCATGGTTCCGGGGCCAGCCCGGCCGCGACAAGATCCGAGTGGCGGCTGGAGGAGCAGGAGGAGCAGGAGGAGGAGGAGGAGGAGGAGAGGAGGGGGGGAGGAGGAGGAGGAGGAGGAGAGGAGGGGGGGAGGAGGAGGAGGAGGAGGAGAGGAGGGGGGGGAGGAGGCTGAACTGCAGAAAACGGTGTGTTGCCGGGGGGGGGGGGGAGGGTGGTGGTGGGGTTTGTCGAAGAAGGTGGGGCGGTTTTCCTTTTGATCCCGAACGCCCTCCGCTCCCGAAGGAAGGGGGTCTCGGAGCTCTGGAGTTTGGAAACTGGAAGCTGCGGCTGCTTGCCGAGGGTCCCTCTCCCTGCAGCCGCGCCCCCCCTCCCCACGCCTCCCCCCTTCACCGCATCTTCTGGCCGGTAAATCCAACTTCCATCTCCGTCCAGGATGAATCGGAATTCTTTCTCTGTCTCAGGATCCCCCTGCGCGGCTTTCTCTGCCTCCCTCCCCCCCCTCGCTGCTTTCTCCTCCCTCTGCGACGCCCCTTTGCAAAGTTTCAGCCCCCCCTTTCTTTCTCTCTCTTTCGCTGCTCTTCTCTCTCTCTCTCTCTCTCTTCTCTGTTTCTCTTTCTTTCTGTTTCTCTCCTCTGTTTTCTCTCTCTCTCTTTCTCTGTTTTTCTCTCTGTGTTTCTCTCCTCTGTTTCTCTCTCTTCTCTGCTTCTCTCTCCCCCTCTCTTTCTCTGTTTCTCTCTGTGTGTGTTTCTCTCCTCTGTTTCTCTCTCTTTCACTGTTTCTATCTCTCTCTTTCTGTCTGTCTCTCTCTTCTCTTTTTTTCTTTCTCCCCCTTTCTCTGTTTCTCTCTCTCCCTGTTTCTCTCTCTGTTTCTCTCTCTTTCACTGTTTCTCTCTCTTTCTGTCTGTCTGCCTCTCTCTGTTTCTCTCTCTCTCTATTTCTCCCTCATTCTCTTCTTTGTTTCTCTCCCTCTCTCTTTCTCTCCCTCTCTCTTTCTCTCTTTCTCTCTCTCTCTCTCTCTTTCTCTCTCTCTCTTTCTCTCTTTCTCTCTCTCTCTCTCTTTCTCTCTCTCTCTCTCTCTTTCTCTCTTTCTCATGTACGCTTACCCATCAATCTGGGGGAACCCAACAGCAGCCCATTCAGAGGCGTAACAATCTTGGGATCGAGCTTTGCAGCTATCTTGACCTTGCCGGAATCCTCATTACAAGTAGTCCTTGACTTACAACTATTCATTTAGTGACCGTTCAAAGTTGCAACATCACTGGGGGGAAAAAATCGACTCGCGGCCATTTTTCACACAAGTGCCAATTCCAGGAAGCGTTCGATGCTGCGCTTTAGTGTTTAGGGGAAGAAGACTTGTAGGCCTTCTGGAAGGAACAGGAAAGGGACTCGCAACTCTCTTACCTGTAGCCAACGGGCAACAGGGGGGTTCCAACCTGGCCACCTGTTGGGGTGGGGGGGGGTCCTTTAAAAAGGACAGCAACTGTAGAAACGAACCCAAAGAACTGCGTGTCTTCCTATTGGCTAGAGACGCCTTTTATTTATTTATTTATTATTTATTTTTGGGACTTATATGCCGCCCTATCTCCCAAAGGACTCAGGGCGGCTTACAACAATAAAAAACAACAGTACAAAAATTAAAAAACGAATTAAATAACAGCCCCAAAATAAATTAACTACAGTTAAAAATTAAAACATATTTAAAAACCCATCATCAATCCAGGTCAGCCTGATGGAAGAGAAAAGTTTTGAGGTCGCGGCGAAAGGACCGGAGGTCCGGGGCCATCCGAAGCTCAGGGGGAAGCTGGTTCCAAAGGGCTGGTGCTCCCACAGAGAAGGCCTTCCCCCACAAGAGTTGCGTTCCACAATGCATGAAAGGGTCAGCCAAATCCAGCATGAGACAGGATGGCCAGGGATACTCTAAAATGCCTCCTTCGGGAAGGAAAGTTAAATCCAAAAGAGGAGTGCAGAAAGGAGAAGAGAAAAATGTTCCCCGGATTGTCGGCCGATTGTTGGAAGTGTGGTAAAGGGATTGGCACATATTACCACTTATGGTGGACATGTCCGGAAGTGGTTAGATATTGGGTGAGGATCCAAAAATGGATAGAGGAAATCACAGGGTGTTTAGTTGATCTTAAACCAGAGACGTATCTGCTTGGCTCCAGGCCTGGAAATATTAAGAGGGGAATATGGTATTTGGTTTTACATATTTTAATGGCGGCAAGGATGGGGTATGCTCAATTTTGGAAGGCAAATCATACCCCGCCGGATGAAGTTATAATTAGGAGAATACTTGATTGTGCTGAAGCAGACACATTGACCAAGAAGTTGAAGGGTAAAGAAGAGACACCAGCATTTCTATCATGGAATAAATGGTATATTTGGATGGATAAAAGATTAAAGAAATGAGGGTGGCTTGGAGGTTGGTCAAAAATGAAGTGATATAGTTTTTGTTAATGAATAAGCTTTGGAGCTGGATGGTTATAAGAGACTTAATGAGCGGAATATAATTGTTAGTTTAGAAGTAGATATAATGTGAAAATTTTGAAATGGTTTTCAATTTTTCGATTTCTTCGTTTTCTGTATATTGTAAATGTTTTTTTTGTTTTTTTTTTTGGTGTATGGTGTGTTTTTAACACGAAATGTAAATAAAGATTTATTTTATATATATAAAAAAAGAAAAAGTGGGTGATGGGCGTCACAAATGCAACATAAATAGCTACAGCAATACATTTGAAGAGGGCATCCCAAGGAGATCAAGGGTTAAGAGGAAAAAAAACACCAAGAACTTCCTCAAATTATTTTCAAGCAGAAAAAAAAATCACCCAGGAAGTAGGTGGTTGGGCCATCAGAGGACAAAGGGGTGAATGGAGAGATCTGGGGCATCGTGGAGAAACTGAATGAAAGTTTGGTGAAGTGGTTCAAGCATCAGGCTAGGAACCAGGTGATGGTGAGTTTAGTCCTGCCTTCAGCCTGAAAAACCATTGGGTGACTTTAGGCAAATCACCAGCAGACAATGAGTTCTGGTCCTACCTTGGCCATGAAACTGTTGTTGTTAGTTGCAAAGTTGTGTCCAACCCATCGGAACCCCACGGACAACGTTCCTCCAGGCCTTCCTGTCCTCTACCATCTTCTGGAGTCCATTTAAGCTCACGCCTACTGCTTCAGTGACTCCATCCAGCCACCTCATTCTCTGTCGTCCCCTTCTTCTCTTGCCCTCAATCTTTCCCAGCATGAGGCTCTTCTCCAGTGAGTCCTTCCTTCTCATCAGGTGGCCAAAGTATTTGAGTTTTAGCTTCAGGATCTGGCCTTCTAAAGAGCAGTCAGGGTGGATCTCCTCTAGGACTGACCGGTTTGATCGCCTTGCAGTCCAAGACACTCGCAGGAGTCTTCTCCAGCACCAGAGTTCAAAGGCCTCAATTCTTTGGCGCTCGGCTTTTCTTATGGTCCAACTTTCACTGCCATACATTGCAACTGGGAAGACCGTAGCCTCGACTATACGCACTTTTGTTGACAGGGTGATGTCTCTGCTTTTTAGTGTGCTGTCTAGATTTGCCATGGCTTTCCTCCCCAGGAGCAAGCATCTAAAAGAAGCATGAAAGCTAGCTGGATGATTTTGGGCCAATCACTCTCCTTCAGCCCAACCCACCTGACAAGGTTGCTGTTATAGGGAAAATAGGAGGAGGAAGGAAATATTAGGTATGTTCACCTCCTTAGTTACTTATAGAGGCAGGATTATTTATTTATTTATTTAGCGTATGGCTGGTCACACACCGAATTAAAAGCACTTCATATTTACAAGTTAAAACAGTTAAAACAATTTTTTTTTTTTAAAAAAAGAAGCAATTATAAAACCTAAGAGGAAAACAAAAATAACATTTCAGAGTTTAATGTCGAGTTTGGAGATCTAGTCAGTAGCTGCCGTCATTACGCAGAGGAAGTCCTTAAAATCTCCTGGGTATCTTCTATTAGTGCATTCCCTTCCTCACTATATGTTGGATAGTCTGTCGGGGAGCCCCGCAATCACATTGTGCTGAAGGTGTCTTTTCCCCATTTATACAGAGAATCGGCACACACCCCATGAGTCGTTCTAATTCTATTGTATGTCACCCATACGTGTCGGGGTAGATTAAATCCTGGAGGTATACTATTAGGATTAATATGCTCAGAAATATCTTGGGAGGTATAGCTACTCCATGCTTCCATCCACTTTTGTATAGTGCTCTGATGTTCGGCCAGCAGCTTAAGCGCTGTGAGGAGTCGTGGATTTCTTGACTTTAATCGACATCTTAAGAGATCAGAGGTATAGGCATGAATGGGTAGAGTGGAGTTTAGGCAGGATAATTTTTTAAAAAAAAAATTGAATAAGGAGATTTTATTCCTTTCTCTCTTAGAAGCTGTAAGAACAGGGGTCATTCCAGGAACTGATTGGAAAGATAGATCCCCCCCTCTTTGATAAAGTATTTGTTCTTCACCTTCTGTATAAACCGGGGGATGTGGTTTCATAAGACCTGATGGTGACCCTCAACTGTGATTATAAGTCGTAGACTACCTGTAATCTCAAAAACTTGGACTTAACACCAGGTTGGAGATGGTTAACCTCCCAAGAGGCATTGCAGAGGACTAGCCGTGGGAACAGAGTAAGTCTCCATCTTCTGCTTGCAAGCCTCCAGTTTAGCTGGTAGGAGAACCCAAAGGTTAGACGAGAAAAAGCTTTTGTCCGTTCTCATCTTTGCTGGTGTCTCAGAGTAGCACAATTAGCCTTAGCTCGTGGTGTCTTAAAATCTTTATCCAAGTTCCGAATCCAAGCAGGGTCAACCCTGGTTCATATGTGGATGGGAGACCATCAAGAGTCCTTGTACTGCTGCAATACCAGGAAATTGCAAAGATAAATAAATAAGTAAGTCCTGGAAAACGAGCAGTGACCAAATACGTAAGTCCCTTCTGTGTTTTTGTGCAAGCAAAACTTCACAGTTTGTGAAACCCCCGGGAATCAAGCTGGAATTGAGGCCATCCTTCTCTTTTATAGCATTATTCAATTATCATAAACAGTGGGAGGGGAGGAACAGTTAAGCAAAGAAATGAACTGCTGATAAAAAGGATGAAATTATAGCGGGGCAATATTTCAAGGGAACAATCATTCTACGGGTGTGGAAAGGAAGAGAGAACCATCAACACTATTGAGTCCTTATAAAAGGTAAAGTTTCCACCCGCACAGGCGTGCTAGTCGTTTCCGACTCTAGGGGCCGGTGCTCATCTCTGTTTCAAAGCCGAAGAGCCAGCGCTTGTCCAAGGATGTCTCCGTGGTCATGTGGCCGGCATGACTGGACGCCAAAGGCGCACGGAACGCTGTTACCTTCCCACCGTAGTGGTCCCCATTTTTCTACTTGCATTTTTACGTGCTTTCGTACTGCTAGGTTGGCAGAAGCTGGGATGAGTAACAGGCGCTCGCTCTGTTACGTGGCACTCGGGATTCGACCCGCCAAACTGCCGACCTTCTGATCGACAAGCTCAGCGTCCTAACCCACTGAGCCACCGCGTCCCTTATTCAGTCCTTATATGATTTGGGGGAAAAGTTTTTTTTCAGGGGGGTGGGCTCTTCTTTTTATGCCTCTGCCTATTTGGCTTATCAGATCCTTTGGACCTTCAACTATGTAGAGAAATGCCTTGTTTGTCCCCTTATTAATCGTCAGGGATTAAATCCTGCAGAGTCTTGTGGTTGACTAATTTTGCCATTGCGTCAACTAGCCTCTTTGTCTGCCGCTGGACTGGACTCTTGGTACATCCAGTAGCTTTTTGGGAGAATTTCTGTGTAGCTTTTTTTTTAAAAAAATGATCTTTTTAAAAATTTTATTGATGCTCTTTTGCACACATTTTAACCTTTAAAAGATGGAAAAGGGCAAATGGGCACTTTAAAAAAAAAACTTGGAGGTTTAAGGTCTCCGAGCTACAAAAGAAGGGTGATCTAATCTCACTTTTTCTTTATATATATATATATATATATATATATATATATATATATATATATATATATATATATATATATATATATATATATATATATATATATATATATAGGGACGCGGTGGCTCAGTGGGTTAGGACGCTGAGCTTGTTGATCAGATGGTCGGCAGTTTGGCGGGTCAAATCCCGAGTGCCGCGTAACAGAGTGAGCGCCTGTTACTCGTCCCAGCTTCTGCCAACCTAGCAGTTCGAAAGCACGTAAAAATGCAAGTAGAAAAATAGGGACCACTCCGGTGGGAAGGTAACAGCGTTCCGTGCGCCTTTGGCGTCTAGTCATGCCGGCCACATGACCACGGAGACGTCCTCGGACAAGCGCTGGCTCTTCGGCTTTGAAACGGAGATGAGCACCGGCCCCTAGAGTCGGAAACGACTAGCACGCATGTGCGGGGGAACCTTTACCTTTTACCTTTTATATATATATATATATATATATATATATATATATATATATATATATGAGGTGGATGTGTGAAAATTATACACATTTTGTTATTTTTTGTTCTTTTACTGGAAGGCCTCTGTTCTCCTGTTTCAGGTTTTCTGTGTTAGGAAACAGACTGAGACAGACAAACAGAAGACCACAAGGAAGTTGACGATGCATCAGGTATCCATGAAAATGCCCCATTGAAAGCAGAATGAACAAGCTATGGGAATGGTTGAAATTTAAAGGAGACGCTTGCCATGGGAAACTCTTGACCACAAAGAGGCTGTGGCTTACTCATTAAGATCCTTTTCTAACTCTAAACCTCCATTGGTCCAAACCAAGAATTTTTTTTTAAAAAAAATCTAGAACAGTTGAGGAACAAGAAAAAACAATCCCAGCAGCTCAGTTCTCAAATGTTAGCAAGTGCCAAGAGTCATCCAAATCCTGTTAACTTTCAGCAGTAACAAAATGCAGAGCTTTGGTGTTTACACAAGGGAGCTTATGAATAAACACCTTCAATGTATCCTTCTCTAACCGGATCTGCTGGAGATGCAGTTCCAAAATTGCCCACCAATATGACTCCAGGCCACTTAACTTCACATTTTTTATTTTATTTATTTTATTTTAATTCCATTTATATCCCGCCCTTCTCCGAAGACTCAGGGCGGCTTACAATCTAAGCACAAATCAAATGTGCTTAGCAATAGCCTTCATTCTATGTATATGCCTGCTTATTAGGGCTTTCGCCCCCCCCAAGCGGCATTATTACAAAGTCAGCTTATTGCCCCCAACAATCTGGGTCCTCATTTTACCTACCTTGGAAGGATGGAAGGCTGAGTCAACCTTGAGCCTGGTGGGATGCGAACCTGCACTAATTGCAGGCAGCTGGTGTTACTTAAGGAGGCATTAGCCCACTGCTCCACCAAGGCTTTTGCTTGCTTGTGTGTGGTCCATAGGTTTGAGCCGTGGTGCCGTAGTGGTTAGAATGCAGTATTGCAGACTAATTCTGCCCACTGCCAGGAATTCGATCCTCTACCAGCTCAAAGTTGACTCAGCCTTCCATGTTGCGAGGTCAGTAAAATGAGGGCCCAGACTGTTGGGGAAAATATACTGACTCTGCAAACTGCTTAGAGAGGGCTGTAAAGCACTGCAAAGCGGTATATAAGTTTAAGTGCTATTGCTTGTTTGCCCCTTCCTTCCAGATAAAAACAGTTGCTGTATAATTCTAGATTCCTCCTCCCCCTCCAATTTTTTCTTCAGTAACATTTTGAGACTTGTCTGTTTGGGCATGTACTGTATGTGTGTGTGTATCTGCCTTACATTTAATGCCTTTGGGAAGATTCTTTCTCCTTGCTGTGAAAAGCATTCATTTCTCCTCTGCAAAGTCAGGAAGGTGTTATTTCTCCTTTTCTCAGGGAGGGATTATCGGGGAAGACGGGGTGTAATGGGGTGGGTGGGGGTGGAGAAAGATGGAGTCAGGGAAAAAAGGGCCAGTTTCTCACTTAGGATGGCATCAGTCAAACACACCAAGGTGATGGAAAGGCTGAACGATCCTGCTGGCTCTTGCAGATTCCATCTTTGGCCCTTTACATCTCAATATGGCCAGGCGGGGAGAAAGAATAATAAAGAACAGCAATGCAATTGTTGCTCAAAAAATGGTAGGTGTGTGTGTGTGTGTGTGTGTGTGTGTGGAGACTTTGTGTGCATGTGTGTGTGTGTAAGCAGGCATTTGTATATGTGTGAAGCATACAGCCCTCTATATTAGCCGCTTGCCTTTCTAAAGCCATGTACTTAATGCACGGGTGTCAAACTCGCTGCATCATGTGACGTGTTGCAACGTATCGCAACTTTTTTTTTTTGCATTGCTGGGGTGGGCGCGGCCTCCGTATGATGCAACCGGCCCGTGGGCTGGCCCTTTGACACCCCTGCTTTAATGTGATGGGGAAACCCCATTAAGCAAAGGCCACTAAAGCTGTGTCGACACGGAATTAAATTGGCCTAAATTAGAGGCTGTTTTCAGGAACTCATCCTCTTCCCTCTTTCCTCCTAGCAGATAATATTCATGTTTGTTGCCCTTTCCTTGGTGCCCACAGAAAAGAACAAGAGATTTGATGTTCAGGATTGATAGAGAATAAGAAGAGACTGGACGGCCACTCGTCTGAAGTGGAATAGGGGTCCCTTCAAACTCTGTTATTCAGTTTTATTTTTTTATTATTTTAATTCCATTTATATCCCGCCCTTCTCCGAAGACTCAGGGCGGCTTACAAGCTTAGCAGTAGCCTTCATTCTATGTATATGCCTGCTTATTAGGGCTTTCACACACACACCCCCCAAGCGGCATTATTACAAAGTCAGCTTATTGCCCCCAACAATCTGGGTCCTCATTTTTACCTACCTCGGAAGGATGGAAGGCTGAGTCAACCTTGAGCCTGGTGGGACTCGAACCTGCACTAATTGCAGGCAGCTGGTGTTACTTAAGGAGGCATTAGCCCACTGCTCCACCAAGGCTCTTACCTAGTTTGGGGATGAAATGTCTGCAAGGAAACCACCAAGCTCAGAGGGCACAAAAGATGCCACAGTTCAACCCTGAACTACAAATATTCAACTGTGTGGACCCTGAATTGCCTTCCATTTGGACCCACCCTCAACATTTCTTACTTTTGCATCTTCTCTGTTAGGATCCTGTTTTCTCCCTTTCCTCTTTTTCTGCCTCTCTTCACTTTGTGATGGACCACCCAACAGGCCCCAGGAATGTAGAGGAGGAGATTAAGACTATTACACAAGTGAGAAGAACCCTTATAGAAAAGATGCCTTCGTCCAAGGGAAGGGAGAGCATTGACAGAAGATGCAAAGGGTTCCACCTTAATAGACATGCGTTGCTTTGGCAAACTTCCAAGTTCCAAGAAATTATCTTATTAGCAAGGAAATTCATTCCAGAAATTCGGATTTGTGAGAAGGGCGGGTGTGTGTATGTGTGTGTTTCCTGATCCTGCCAGCCTTGAAGAATTTGACATAATTAGATCAAAGCACTAATTACACTGCGGCAACAAGGATGAGCCCTCTTGTACTGATGTATGTGGGATTAATGGTTTGGCTCTTGACCTTTGTATCAAGTGCTATTCAACAGGGGGATGGAGATGCAGAAAACCTCACCTATAAACACTGGTTGAAAAGATCTCCATAGATATGTCTATGGAAATTCTCAGTCATCCAGGTCATAGTTGTCCCAAAGGTGCTTTTTCAAGAGGCAACTGGACTGCATCCAGTCAGAGCTGAAGAAGCTTCTTGGATGAGAAGCAAAACGTCTTCAAAGAAAAACAAGAAAGTCCAGTTGCCTCTTGAAGAGCGTCTTCATAGATACGTTTTGTCTCAAAGTACTAAGGATGAGGAAGACGGACAAAGGAGAAGAGAATTCTTTTTCACGGAAGAGTCCACATATTGACTTGCCAGGCAGAACTGCCTTGTCTCTCTGAGAAAACATCTCCTTCCGGCGCGATCTAAAGACTCACCTCTTCGAACAAGCTGGCCTGGCCTGATGGGATGTGGTTGGGTTTTATTAATGTGTTTTAACCTATTTTAATGTGTTTTAATTAATCGTAAGAGTTGCGGGCATTTTGTTTAATTCTCTTTTAATTTTTGTATTTTGTATTTTGTCTTTTAACAAGCACTGCCCTGTTCACCGCCCTGAGTCCTTCGGGAGAAGGGCGGTATACAAATAAAATTAATAAATAAATAATAAATAATAAATAATATAGACCCCTCACATTCTGGACATAAAAAAAACTATTTCAACTTCTCCCCTCAGAATGTCACTACAGGGCATTGCATACCAAGACAACGAGACACAAAGATAGTTTTTCCCTTGTGCCATCACTCTGCTAAACACTTAAATCCCTCAGCACTGTCTTATGCTTAAAGATTCTTAGGCAGGAAAAAATCAAAGGTATAAATACAGATTAGGTGAGACCTGGCTCAAAAACAGTAACTGTGACAGGGACCTTGGAGTCCTAGTGGACGATCACTTGACCATGAGCCAGCCGTGTGCAGCAGCAGCCAAAAAAGCTAATGCAGTCCTGGGTTGGATAAACAGAGGCACAGAACCAAGATCACGTGAAATATTAGTACCACTTTATAAAAACCCTAATGAGACCACACCTGGAATACTGCAACCAGTTTTGGTCACCGTGCTACAAAAAAGATGTTGAGACCTTGGAAAAAAGTTCAGAGAAGAGAAACTAAGATGATCCAAGGCCTGGAGACTAAAACATATGAAGAACAGCTGCAGGGCCTGGGTTTGGTTAATCTAAAGAAAAGAAGAAATAGGGGTAACCTGATAGCAGTATTCCAGTATTTGAGAAGCTGCCACAATGAAAAGAGGGTCAAATGATTCTCCAAAGCACCAGAGGGAAGGACGAGAAACAATGGTTGGAAACTGATCACAGAGAGAAGCAACCTGGAATTAAGGAGAAACTTTCTAACAGTGAGGACAATTAACCAGTGGAACAGCTTACCCCCAGAAATTGTGGGTGCTCCATCCCTGGGAGTTGTTAAGAAGAGACTGGACAGTCACTTGTCTGAGATGGTACAGGTTCTCCTGCTTGAGCAGGGGGCTGGACTAGAAGACCTCCAAGGTCCCTTCCAGCTCTATTCTATTCTAAGATATTTTGTAGTAGGTCTGTATTGCGATTATCCTTCTCATCTTCTCGTTTTTGTCATCTTCTCATCCTTTCCATCTTCTTCTCATTTTTCCTGCTACCTTCTCCTATTGGTATCTTATGATTTATCACTTGTTTGTGTCTTATGATTTATGATTGTATCTTATGATTTATGATCTATAACCTATCACTTTGTTGTTTGTATGTACACCGAGGGCTTATGCACTGGAGACAAATTCCTTGTGTGTCCAAGCACACTTGGCTAATAAAGAATATTCCTATTCCTATTCCTTTAAGAAGGACAGAGACAAAACAACAACAACAATGTTCTAACTTCAGTTGCCTCCTAGTGATTAAAGGCTGCATTGACTTTAGAGGACCATTCATGATTCTTAGGGAGCAGGAGATGTGGTTGGGAGCAGTGAACAATTCTCCACAGAAAGAGAGACAAGTTCAACCAAAGGAAGACTTCTTTTGATATGTGAAGAAGACTGTGATTAACCCGTCTCTTTTTGCACTTGTAAAATCATAACACGAACAATCGCCCTGTGACACCCATCAATTTCTAAAACTAGCAACCAAGATTCCTGATAGACAATGATAGCAGCTGGGAAGGAGAACTGTACTGAAATGGGTGTTTGCAAATACTGGCAATATCGCTACAGAATCAGGTGGAATCAAACTTCTCTTGAAGATACAGGCAAGGAACATCTTGATCTGAGCAGAGTCCTTACACATTTTTCTTAATAATAAGACTGTCCTTCGCTTTAGGAATTTAATCAGTACTAAGAGAGAAAGTAACTCCTGCCTCTTTTATTATGCTCTGTTGCGTAGTTACAGTTCAAACAATGGCAAGGCAGTCCTACAGCCAGGATGGCAAAAGGGACTTGCCACTGAACTGGTTCCTGAAAGGACAGACATCTCCCAAAAGAAACACAGTTCCAGAATATCTGAGGCACATGGGCAACCAGGCAAGGAGAGTAGCTTGTATGTAAAGATAACACTCATCTTTAAATCCAGACCACATAATGCCTTGCCCAATTACAGACTGGAGGGCAAACTAAAAGAATAATTCATTATAGTGCCTTTAATAATTGAAACATGCCTTTCCTTACCAGTTCTCAATCCATTGGATGAAAGAGAATCAGCTTTGGAAATGCTTTCAGAGGAGAAGAGAACACGGGTGCAATTCGCCTGGGCAGAGTGGGATTGCGTTTACACTTAATGAATTAGGGCCGTGGTGGCGAACCTATGGCACGCGTGCCACAGGTGGCACGCAGAGCCCTCTCTGTGGGCACGTGCGGCGTCGCCCCAGTCCTAGGCCTTCAGCTGGGTTTTATAAAACCTTTTTGCTTTAAGCCTCTGCCGCCATGTGCAAAAAAAAAGGTTCATTCAATCAATCAATGAATTTCAACTTCTCGCGGGGGAAAAAAATTATCTCACAAAGTTGGAATAGATTGATTGAACTTTTTAATTCCCACCCTGTCTGCGGTTTCCACCGCAGCCCTGCTCTCCCAATGGGCCACACCCACCCAATGGGCCATGCCCACCCGGCACCCAACGATTGATAAGCGGGCTTTGGGTTGCAGTTTGGGCACTCAGTCTCTAAAAGGTTCACCATCACTGCTCTAATACTTCTGTTGAGTCCCAGTAGAATTTAGATTCTCCCCAGTTTCTTCCTCCAGAGAAATTGCTCCCAGGGAAACTTTCCCAGTTGAGGTTAGAACATAGAACAATAAGAGTTGGAAGGGACCTTGGAGGTCTTCTAGTCCAAACCTGCTGGTCAATCAGGAGACCATATAGTACCATTTCAGACAAATGGTTATCCAGTCTCTTTTTGAAAGCCTCCAGTGATGGAGCACCCACAACTTCTGAAGGCAAGCTTCAGAAGGAGGCTTCAGAGGAGAGAATGCTAGCAGATGGGTCATCTAGCATGCTAAGTGGTGGTGTGTGCAACACACACACACAACCATATGATCAAATTCCCTTTCTTGATCCAGATCATGCGGTGTTTGTGAGACTGCCCCCCCTTTTTTTTCCTGAAAAACAGTTCAAATCTAGCAAAGCAGGGCAATCCACAGTAGAAGCCTTCTACGTTCTTGTGATCTGGACTATACAGTGTATATAAAAGGTAATGTTCGTGCATCGCTAAACCATAATGTGATTTATAAACCGCAATGGCCAGCGTTTATGCACAGCTATTTCCATTTTACTTACTGAATGTTAATTTTACTCTGTGCTTTTACCGTTCTACATTCTGATTTCGTTTTAAAGTTTTTTAAGTATCTTGAGAATATCATGCACATATCACCAATGGCGCCAAGGGTGATAAAGAAGGGGGGGATTAAAAAGGCTCCCTTAATCTCTGCTCCCCACTCCCCAAGAATCTGGGGATCAAGGAAGGAAACTATTATCAGGAACAAAACAGCAACGCTCCAAATCTGTCCCCTTCTTGTTTTTTTAAAAAAATATATCATTTCACTTTGATAGCTTAAAAAGAAGAGGTTTTTTTTTAAATTATTAAATTTCAACCTAAACAGGGTGCAGTTGAACTGGCCCACTTGTGTCACACAAGAACATTCCTTTTATATAGAATAGGAGAGCTGTGTAGTATATTTAAGGTATGCATACTGTATACTAATGCAGTCTTAGTTTGCATCAACAGAAGGATAGTATCAAAAAAAAGTGGAGCGATAGTACCCCTTTATACCACACTGGTGAGACCACACTTGGAATATTGTGTCCAGTTTTGGTCATCCTGGTACAAAAAAAAACACACAATACTGAAGCCTCAGAAAGAGTGCAGAGAAGAATCACAAAGATAAGGAGAGTGAAGGCTAAACTATACAGTACATTGAGCCATTTCAGGAACTATGTCTAGTCTAATAAAGAGAAGAACTAAGGGTGACATGATAGCAGTCTTCCAATATTTGGGAGGCTGTCACACAGAAGTGGGGGGTCATTCTCCAAAGCAAATGAGGGCAGAACAAGAAGTAACGGATGGGAACTAATCAAGGAGAGAACCAACCTATTGCTGAGGAGAAATTTCCTGACGGTCAGAACAATAAATCAGGGGAAAGGCTTATCTCCAGAAGTTGTGGGTGGTTTACAAGAAGAGACTGGACAGCCATTTGTCTGGAACAGGGGATGGATTAGAAGACCTCCAAGGTCCCTTCCAACCCTACTGTTTTCTATGTGGCAGGATACATTGATCTTGACCTGCCTCCCCCCTATGCACACACACCAGAAACTCAAGACTTTACATAAGTACATACGTGGCTATGGGTTCCCTCAAAGTGTGCTTGATTTAATCACCAAATTTACCCATTGTGGCAAAGTTGCATAACCCATAAATCAACTCAACTGGCTGGGTTTCTACTACACACAAAGCCACAAAGAAATAACCAAGGTTAACACTATTAGGTTTACTTAACAGGGAAGAGCCAGCAGCCCAGGTATTGCAACTGATGTGGTTGAATGGGTTATATGTTGTTCTTGTAGAGCTGACATTCATGTTGGTTGGACGTTCCAGGGCTCTTTTTCCCTTTAATGTAGAGGTCCAGCTTTCCCAACATGGTGGCCTTCATACTCAATAGCTGGCTGAGGACTATGGGTTTGGGCATCCCTACCCCGGAGGGCAACAGATGTACACCGATAGGAAAGATTTCTCTAGACACACACACACACACACAAAGGCATAAATAAATAAATTGCTTCTGTTCTTTCATATTAGGCATTAAAGTGCTCCAATGTGGCTCTTGTGTTTTTGATCTATTTCTTTAATTCACTTTGTGTGTGTTTTTAATCTTTTTATTATTGTTGCTCAGTGTTCTGATTTAGTTTTTAAGCATGCCAAACCATTGGCAAATCGCTGGAAAAATCCAGGAGGAGGCAACCCTATTCCCGGGTTGCAAGTCGTTCACGAACTAATTTCGTGTTTTTTTTCCCTTCATAGAGAGAAAACTAATTTCAAAAAGAAAGAAAAGGCTGAGAATTACCTAGAGTCCCCGAAGACTGGAAAATACTTTGATGATGACGATGATTTGCAGTCTCTGATAAAAGCTGCCTGACCTTGTATAACTGAATAAACAAAATAGCTCAGTTTTAACAATGAAGATGGCAATTTTCTCATTCTTCTGCAAGGAATCAATTCAATCTAGCCAGATTTTCCTCTTCCGAGCAAGCTTTAACTGCACACCTGTTGAGCAAGCTGCTGTAGGAGATGACCAGGCTGAGCCTGAGGGAGGGGTCAAACACGTCATAAGTCACGAGTCCCCGCGAGCTCACAAGAGATCTAAGTCCAGCCCACCTTGAATGCCTTTCTTATCTCCCGCTCATTTCCCTTGACCGCTAGTTGGCCAGATTCTTGTAAAGAGCTCATGTTTGCCATAAATCTTTATACTCATTTAAACTGCCTGAATCCCCTGCTTTCCCAGGTGCTTGACACTGCATTGGTTACACTGGTTCAATTCAAGGTGTTGGTTATTACTTTTAAGGCCCTATATGCCATGGGTCTGGGGTATCTGAGGAGCTGTCTCACCCCAATGGGACTAGCCCGTCCACTCGCACCAGTGGAAGAGACCTGCTATGGACCCCACCGGCCACAGAAATTGGGTGAGAGGAATCAAGGAACACTCTACCACTGGAGGTAAGAACCACCCCTTTCCTTTTGGCCTTCCACAAGGATACTGAAACTTGGCTTTGCCAGTTGGCTTGGAATCAACCGGTGGGGCAGTCACCACTGGAGCTAGTTGATGGGGTAAGAAGACCTCATCCCTCTTCCATCGGTCTCATGGTTCGAGGCTTTTTGCATAGTTTTTTAAAGACCTTACTTTGCACAGTTTTAATGTTTTAATTACTTTTCTATTTGCTTTTTTAATCATCTGTGAGCCACCCAGACCCAAAGGTGCTTTTTCAAAAGGCAACCCGACTTTCTTTTCTTTTCTTTTTTTCTTTGAAGACATTTCACTTCGCGTCCAAGAAGCTTCTTCAGTTCTGACTGAAAAAGCCCCCTTGGGACAACCATGACCTGAGAATCTCCATAGACGTTAAGCCAACCCAGAGTTGCCTTACAGGGGAGATGGGTCGCGTAACGATTTAATGAATAAGCGCATTTAATAAAATAAATTAACGTCCTTCCAAACCGACGGAGCCTTTCTTCAAAGCCTGCATCGTGGAAACATCACTTAAAAAAAAAAAAGATAGACGAATTGTATTTTGCAAATGGCCTGAGGCCTGCAGGAGGGGCTCAACTCAATAAGTCACATTAATTCTGATTGTGAAGGCTCCCAACCATTGATAAATCTCTTTGAAATAGGAGCACTTTCTTCCTCCTTTGGAGGTTAAAAGAAAAGTCTTCACTGCCAATCTGGGGTTGTAACCATGCATGATGACATAATCACACAAATGTCACAATTACCTAACGCACACATTTTGACAGCATTGCTGTAGTTGTCACCAGCATGGAATTTATACAAAAGAGGCAATTTCCTCCCCCCTTCACCCTCCACTTTGCTTTTATAAGTGAGGATGTCAATATGTCAGACATCAAAAAACAAATTCTTTACAGCCTCTGGAGTAAATGTTGATCAGAGGGTATGTGTTTGGAAGCCATGTAAAAGTCCTCGTAATTTCTCTGTGTAAATCCAGTCACTGCTGAGAGTTCATTACTGCCCTTAATTGTTGTGAAGGCGTTCCTAATGTATGGTAAATGAAGCTTAATTGCAAGCATATTGACTTGTTATAATTATCTTGTTACTTAGCAATTAAATCTTTTAGGAAATTAAAGAAGAATTTAAGACTTGCCATAAACAGGTATAAACCCACAGAATCTGAGACTCAGAAGGTGCCCTTAAGAACATTAAGTCCACCCAGCTGTGAGTTTATTTCTTTATTGTGTCTTCCAGTGAATGTTGACTCTTGATCGCTGCCTGGGTAAATTCCTGCACTTTTCTTGGCAAGTTTTTTTTTTGGAAGTGTTTTGCCATTGCGTCTTGTTTTGTTTTGTTTCTGTTTTTGCTGAGGCAGCAATCCAAATTAAAACTTTCTTCATAGAGAACTGTCCAGCTCCTGCTTAAACAGAATGAACCAAAAGAACATAGAATAATAAGGTTGGAAGGGACCTTGTGGGCCCTCTAGGCCAGCAAGAAATCAGATGGGGCCTCATGACACCTTTTTGGATTAACAAGTCTGATGAAAAGACAGAAGCTCACTTCCTCAGATGCAGACCGGAGGACTGATAGAGGATTTAAATTGGGATGAGGTGGGGGGAGGGAAGGGAGGAGAAAGAAGATCAAGCAGTTATGCTGATGAAGGCTACCTGTGAGACAGATAGCTAATACCTTATCAATTACCCAGTCTAATGTGTTAAAAACCCATCATGGGGCCACTTTATGCATCTGAGGTAAGAGCTGCAACTCATTAAAATGGACGCTTTTTAGTAAAAGCGGCTGGTTGGAAAAGGTGCTATTAGACGTCTGGCAAAGCTCATTTTTCAGTCCAATCCTTTCTTGCTCTTCTCTGATCCTTTTCTGGTGTCTTTTAAAATATGGAGCTCAGAATGGGACAAAACTTAACACACTGTGGGAAGTCTCCAGAGAAAGAAATATTTTGGGAAATATTAAAAAGGCAGAATATATTTCCCCAGATGGACGTGGTGGCTCAGCGGGTTAGGACGCGGTTACAGCAACAGGCTAGAAATGAGAAAGCTGTGGGTCCTGATCCTGCACCAAGGACTCAATTGCACAGATGTAATATATGGGCAGGGACACGGTGGCTCAGTTGGTTAGGACGCTGAGCTTGTCGATCAGAAGGTCGGCAGTTTGGCGGGTGCTGCGTAACAGACTGAGCGCCTGTTACTCGTCCTAGCTTCTGCCAACCTAGCAGTTTGAAAGCACGTAAAAAATGCAAGTAGAAAAATAGGAACCACTTCGGTGGGAAGGGAACAGCGTTCCGTGCGCCTTTGGCGTCTAGTCATGCCGGCCACATGACCACGGAGACGTCCTCAGACAAGCGCTGGCTCTTCGGCTTTGAAACGGAGATGAGCACCGGCCCCTAGAGTTGGAAACGACTAGCACGCATGTGCGGGGGAACCTTTACCTTTATCTTTATATTTCCCCAAAGGATTTTAAAGGCAGAAACCAACACACACACACACACACACACACACACACACACACACACCAAGTCTCTCTGCCCCAAACAGAAACCAGGTCTGCAGAAATGCAGATGTGATCATCTTGTCAGAAAGATTGGAGTCAGGAAGCTGGGATTAGAAAGAAAGATCCCTAGAATCAAGAATCCCTCACACCAAAAAATCCAACCGTCATCAGCCACAGTGCCAGGGAAGCAGGATATGACCTTTGGGACATAATAAGACTAATCCACCACCATCAGAATACTAGAAAGGCACACTTAGACTCAGGTCAAAATTCATGCCACAGGGACAACTCCAAACAAAAGCCCAGAAGGTATAAAAACCCACTCCCTGTGGTCAACTTTTTCCACAGCCATCTTTCTGTCTGGCTCTCCTCTTCAATAAACTACAATCTAAAGCAGTCTCCATTTTGATTATTCCTGGCTTGGACTGGACCCTGATGAAGATTTTTCCTTCAACAGCACCAAGCTTCTGTCAGGGTGTCCTCAGAAGCCAATTGAAAACTCAAGGTAGTGGCCATCATAGAATCATCAGAATGGGACCTAAGAAGTATTCTAGTCCAGCCTCCTGCCCAAATGAGAGATGTTGTATCAACCCGGACAAAAGTTTGTCTGATCTTCTCTTGAAAACTCGCAGTGATGGAACATCCACAGCTTTTGGAGGCGAACTGTTTCACTGGTTAACTGTTCTCATTTTTCCTTAGTTCCAAGTTAGATCTCTCTTTGATGGCCTTCCACTCATTACTTTTTGTCCTGCCCTAGGGAAGATAAATTGAACCCCTCTTCTCTATGCCAACCCCTCAAGTACTCAATTCTGACTGAATGCTGGGGAATTGAGGATGCTTCTTGAATGAAAAGTGAAACATCAGCAAGGGGGGAAAAAAGATATACATAAGTGCATACCTGGCTATGGGTTCCCTCAAGGTGCTTGACTTAATCACCAAATTTACCCATTGTGGCCAAGTTACATAACTGATATTAAGCCATCAATCAGCTCAACTGGCTGGGTTTCTACTACATTCAAGGCCACAAAGAAATAACCAAGGTTAACACTACTATTAGGTTTATTTATTTATTTTTATTTATTTATTTCGATTTATATACCGCCCTTTTCCCGAGGGACTCAGGGAAGAGCCAGCAGCCCAGGTATTGCAACTGATGTGGTTGAATGGGTTATATGTTGTACATGTACAGCTGGCATTCGTGTTGGTTGGAAGACCCAGGGCTCTTTTTCCATTTGATGTAGAGGTCTAGCTGTCATCATCAAGGAAAAAAAAAGAAAGAAAGTACAGCTGCTGTTTGAAAAAAACACCTCTGGGCCAGCCATGCCTGGATGATGAAGAATCTCCATAGATGTCCTTAAAAGAAATTATCCCAAATTGGAAAACGAGTTGATATTGCTGTCAGTGAAGCAGCATGCTTAGCGAGAGGCCGTCTCAAGCCTGCACAACTGAGAAAATAGATCCTCTTGCTGGCATTGCCCACCTAAGATCAGGAGAGAAGTAGCAGCAGATGCTGAGAGAATTAAGCTAGAGAACGACCCTTGACATCCTTTGAATGGACTTGGGCACAGATCTAGGCACAGCTTGTATGGCAAGAACAAACATTCTTGAGGGTACACAAGAACAAAATCGAATTAAAAGATGGAGGAAGGAGACCACTGAGTGAGGAATAACGTTAAAGGAGGATATGGCTGAAGGATCTGACCTCTCTTATACTACTTGGAGGACCCTCAGTAGGTTGAGAGTGGGAGGGACAAAATGTAAAACTGACATGCTGAAGTGGAGGCTCTTAGTGGATAACAACACACTGTGTGAATGTGGAGACACAGAGCCCAACCCACCTGCTGGTATGTCAGCTACTTCCAGAAACATGTACCAATAATGACTTATTTTTGGCCGACAGCAAAGCTGAGAAGGTGGCTTCATTCTAGAAGTTTAAAGGAAGGAGGAGGAGGAGGAGGAGGAGGAGGAGGAGGAGGAGGAGGAGGAGGAGGAGGAGGAGATGATTCCATTTCTGCCCTAGATCAGCAAGCCAGAATACATGCATGTTTCAAATCAACCCAACCCCCAAATTCTGAAGAGTTGCAGAGAATAAACCTGGTATTTTACAGAAATCTGAAAACAGACTCCTGGCAATATATTTGGCATTTCCAAAGATGCAGACAAAGGCTCTTAGCTAACATGGAAAGAGTGCAATAAGCACTTTTTTGTTGTTGTTTGGGACTCCGAAAGATTACATTATTCGCCCAGGGAAATATTTCATACCATTCCGGTGTGGCTTTATGGCTTTTTCATTATGCTGCTTTGTAATGTCTGTTTGCTTGACTCCACGGATGATGCACGACAGCGAATGTGAAGAGAGGGGAAATAAACACAACTTGATAATTGATTGATAATATTCTGCCATGTCAAAAGTGGATAGCTTTCCATTATTCAAAAAGTGTGAATATGGGGAAATTCACAGCAGGTTGGGCCCAGCAAGTAAAAAAAAAACAAATTTTGTCCAGGGTCTATAAAAGCGATGGCAATTGCATTGTTTATTCTGAAGTTTCACTCATTGTTTCTCAGTCAAATGTTTCTCCAGGGCTTATTGACAATGAACTAAAACAAGGCTAAACTAATTTACTTAATATATTTGTAAAATAATGTATAGAATAGAATAGAATAGAATAGAATAGAATAGAATAGAATAGAATAGAATAGAATAGAATAGAATAGAATAGAATTGTGAAATGGAGAATAGAATAGAATAGAACAGAACAGAACAGAACAGAACAGAACAGAACAGAACAGAACAGAACAGAACAGAATAGAATAGAATAGAATAGAATAGTGGAATGGAATAGAGAATAGAATAGAATAGAATAGAATAGAATAGAATAGAATAGAATAGAATAGAATAGAATAGAATAGAATAGAATAGAATAGAATAGAATAGAGCAGAGCTGGAAGGGACCTTGGAGGTCTTCTAGTCCAGGGCTTTTCAACCTTTTCACCCATTGTACCACTTTTAGGATATGGCAACATCCGAGTACCACCAGTCGCCTAGCAAGGTGTCAAAAACGTGACCAAAAAAAGAGGAAAAAGGTGATGAAGTACAGGTAGTCCTCGACTTACAACAGTTCACTTAATGAGTGTTCGAAGTTACAATGGCACTGGAAAAAGTGCCCCCCAAGCCACAGCCAGGCAAGACACCTGCCCGCCCGCCCGGCGACACTCTTCCTCCTGTCCAAGGTTTTCACTGTTGTGAGCATTTCTGTTGAGGATTGGCAGCAGGGTGGGGTGGGGGGGTATTTGGTTTTTATTCCCCCCATCTGCTTGGTGGTTGCAGCAGATTTTGGTCATTTTACATGACCCTGGGACACTGTGACTGTCATAAATATGAATCAGTTGCCAAGCATCTGAATGTAAATCACAAGACCCTGGAGATGCTGCAACATTCCAGCTGATCGGCGCTTCTTCTGGGCTCAGCTGAAACTCCAGGATCAGCGCTGAGCTCCTGCTGGAGCCTGGCGCTGATCCTGGCGCTTCTGCTGAGCCTTGACAGCCCTGAAGCTCCAGCCGTCTCTCGCTCAGGCTTGTGCGGTGCTGCCACCAGTTCAGCTCATTCCTCTCCCCCGCTACTACTTTTCTAGGATGGTCGCATACCACCTGCCAGGTGACAATGTACCACAGGTGGTACCTTTACCACTGGTTAAAAAGCCCTGCTCTAGTCCAGCCCTCTGCTCAAGCAGGAGACCCTATGCCATCTCAGACAGGTGAATGTCCAGTCTCTTCTTTAAAATCTCCAGTGATGGAGCACCCACAATTTCTGGAGGCAACTTCTGTTCCACTGATTGATTGTCCTCACTGTCAGGAAGTTTCTCTTTAATTCCAGGTTGCTTCTTTCTTTGATCAGTTTCCAACCATTGTTTCTCGTCCTTCCCTCTGTGCCTGGAAATCAAAGGGAGAACAATGACTGCAGGTTAAACAGCAGCACTTTACCTGCTTAAGAATAGAGTATCTTGAATATATACTGTATATATACTGAATATATACTGTATATGGGATTTTCAGTGCTCATTTTTGTACTTGCAAGAATAAACTTGTGGAGGTTGAGCCAAAGCTATTAACCTGGTTAATAGCTCGATTCTGAGCTTTCCAGAGTGATATCCTTTGGGCTATCCCATAATAGCCCTTGATCCATTAACTACCCACCTAGCCGTTTGAAAGCAGGCAAATGCAAATAGGTCAATAGGTACCACAGGTGGGAAGGTAACCGCTCTCTGTGACGTCACACCGGCCACATGATCACACGGAAATGTCTTCGGACAGCGCAGGCTCAATGGCCTTGAAACAGAGATGATCACCGACCCCAGGAATAACTAGCGGAGTAAAAGCCACTAGGACTCCTCTGCCTTTACTCAGAGGGCATCCTAACGGACCACCCAGAGAGCCGCCATAGAACAAATGCAGAAAAATGGAACATGACTTAAAAGATCCAGTTGCTGCACTTGTCAAGTGCTGCCAGGGTGAGGAAACTGAAATAATATTTTGAGGAGTGGGTCCATGTGCCAGCAATAGAACATTTGCTAAAAAGACATCCTGAAGGCTAACTCTCTCATAAAGCTTCTGGATCGAACTGAAGTTAAAAGATCTGCAGCAGGATGATAAACAACTTGGCAAGTCTCAGTGCAATTAACTTTAAAAATCTGTCTTACTGAGATAAAATGGAAACGGTGCATGGGGGTGGGGGGTGGGGGACAGAGACTGACCCTCAATTTAATATACTATATACATTTAATATGTTGTATGTGCATGGAGAAACCTTGAGAGACACCCCCCATTTGTTAAATCTGCCACTTATCTCCCTCTGCGATTAAAAATGCCACACTGAGTAAAGTATCCAAAGGGGAGGGGAGATGGCAAGCTAATTTGCATTTTAATGAATTTTTAATTGAAGCAAAAATCTGTTGCTTCTCTTTAAAAGATTTGCTGTTGACTTGGCGCGCCATGCTGTCAAGAGCCAAGTGGGAGCTTAACGTGATAGAAACAATGATAACTTCAAACTTAATTAGATTCAGGAGCATGTTTGGTGCATTAAGAAGGAATATCTGGATGAGAGCCGACTTCCGAATTCTCAGTGTCTGTTGATGTGTGTGGATAAGTGGAAACAGCGAACGCATGTTCTTGATTTTAATGCGGTTGCTTGTGAGCACGTGACAGAATGTGCAGACTAACTGGATGGGCGATCTATTTAACATGAGAGTCTCTCTTTCTTCAAATGCCATCCGATCGATGAGGTTCCATTCATATTTGCTTGTTTTCCCTGAATGCAACCAATTTTCCTATATCCAGATTGTACAATCTGGAGAGGGGAACGGAAGGCTGTACTTGAAAATGTATCCCCTCTAATTACTCCACTGACCTGGGAATGAGGAGGAAAGGTGAAACCAAGAGAAGGAGAAGGAGGGGAGATGGAGACAGAGAAGGAGAAAGAGAAGGAGGAGGAGGAGGAGAAGGGGAAGGGGAAAGAAAAGAAGGAGGGGAGATGGAGACAGGAGAGGAGAAGGAGAAAGAGAAGGAGGAGGAGGAGAAGGGGAAGGAGAAGGAGAAGAGAAGGAGGGGAGATGGAGACAGAAGAGAAGGAGAAAGAGAAGGAGGAGGAGGAGAAGGGGAAGGAGAAGAGAAGGAGAGGAGATGGAGACAGGAGAGGAGAAGGAGAAAGAGAAGGAGGAGGAGGAGAAGGGGAAGGAGAAGGAGAAGAGAAGGAGGGGAGATGGAGACAGAAGAGAAGGAGAAAGAGAAGGAGGAGGAGGAGAAGGGGAAGGAGAAGGAGAAGAGAAGGAGGGGAGATGGAGACAGAAGAGAAGGAGAAAGAGAAGGAGGAGGAGGAGAAGGGGAAGGAGAAGAGAAGGAGAGGAGATGGAGACAGAAGAGGAGAAGGAGAAAGAGAAGGAGGAGGAGAAGGAGAAGGAGAAGAGAAGGAGAGGAGATGGAGACAGAAGAGGAGAAGGAGAAAGAGAAGGAGGAGAAGGGGAAGGGGAAGGAGAAGAGAAGGAGGGGAGATGGAGACAGAAGAGAAGGAGAAAGAGAAGGAGGAGGAGGAGAAGGAGAAGAGAAGGAGAGGAGATGGAGACAGAAGAGGAGAAGGAGAAAGAGAAGGAGGAGGAGGAGAAGGGGAAGGAGAAGGAGAAGAGAAGGAGGGGAGATGGAGACAGAAGAGAAGGAGAAAGAGAAGGAGGAGGAGGAGAAGGAGAAGAGAAGGAGAGGAGATGGAGACAGAAGAGGAGAAGGAGAAAGAGAAGGAGGAGGAGGAGAAGGGGAAGGAGAAGGAGAAGAGAAGGAGGGGAGATGGAGACAGAAGAGAAGGAGAAAGAGAAGGAGGAGGAGGAGAAGGAGAAGAGAAGGAGAGGAGATGGAGACAGAAGAGGAGAAGGAGAAAGAGAAGGAGGAGGAGGAGAAGGGGAAGGAGAAGAGAAGGAGAGGAGATGGAGACAGAAGAGGAGAAGGAGAAAGAGAAGGAGGAGAAGGGGAAGGGGAAGGAGAAGAGAAGGAGAGGAGATGGAGACAGAAGAGGAGAAGGAGAAAGAGAAGGAGGAGAAGGGGAAGGGGAAGGAGAAGAGAAGGAGGGGAGATGGAGACAGAAGAGAAGGAGAAAGAGAAGGAGGAGAAGGAGAAGGAGAAGAGAAGGAGAGGAGATGGAGACAGAAGAGGAGAAGGAGAAAGAGAAGGAGGAGAAGGGGAAGGGGAAGGAGAAGAGAAGGAGGGGAGATGGAGACAGAAGAGAAGGAGAAAGAGAAGGAGGAGGAGGAGAAGGAGAAGAGAAGGAGAGGAGATGGAGACAGAAGAGGAGAAGGAGAAAGAGAAGGAGGAGGAGGAGAAGGGGAAGGAGAAGGAGAAGAGAAGGAGGGGAGATGGAGACAGAAGAGAAGGAGAAAGAGAAGGAGGAGGAGGAGAAGGAGAAGAGAAGGAGAGGAGATGGAGACAGAAGAGGAGAAGGAGAAAGAGAAGGAGGAGAAGGGGAAGGGGAAGGAGAAGAGAAGGAGGGGAGATGGAGACAGAAGAGAAGGAGAAAGAGAAGGAGGAGAAGGAGAAGGAGAAGAGAAGGAGAGGAGATGGAGACAGAAGAGGAGAAGGAGAAAGAGAAGGAGGAGGAGGAGAAGGGGAAGGAGAAGGAGAAGAGAAGGAGGGGAGATGGAGACAGAAGAGAAGGAGAAAGAGAAGGAGGAGGAGGAGAAGGAGAAGAGAAGGAGAGGAGATGGAGACAGAAGAGGAGAAGGAGAAAGAGAAGGAGGAAGAGGAGAAGGGGAAGGAGAAGAGAAGGAGAGGAGATGGAGACAGAAGAGGAGAAGGAGAAAGAGAAGGAGGAGAAGGGGAAGGGGAAGGAGAAGAGAAGGAGAGGAGATGGAGACAGAAGAGGAGAAGGAGAAAGAGAAGGAGGAGGAGGAGAAGGGGAAGGAGAAGAGAAGGAGGGGAGATGGAGACAGAAAAAGAGAAGGAGAAGGAGAAAAGGAGAATGAGGAGGAGGGGAGATGGAGACAGAGAAGGAGATGGAGGCAAAGGAAGGAAAATGGAGACAGAGAAAGAGAAGGTGAAGGAGAAGGAGGAGGAGAAGGAGACAGAGAAAGAGAAGGAGGCAAAGGAAGGAAAATGGAGACAGAGAAAGAGAAAGAGAAGGTGAAGGAGAAGGAGGAGGAGGAGGAGAAGGAGACGAAAGAGAAAGAGAAGAAGGAAAAGAAAGGAAGATGGAGACAGAGAGGGGGAAGGAAGGAAGGGGAAAGAAAGAGAAGATTCTTGACTTATTTCAACAAGTTGCGAAACCTACTCAGTGAAACCAGGGTCAGTCCTAGCAATGGCTTGGTCGACTATTGGTGAGTGGACATTGCGGCCCAATGGTCCTACCTCTTGCACGTTCTCCAATAACAAACACTAGTGAGTAACGGATATGGGAGACAGTATCATATGCCACATTGCTATAGCATTTTTCTCGTCTTTCTCTTTACATTTGAAAGGAAACAGATTTTCTTTTTTTTCCCCGAAAGGGAAGATTGTTTTGACTCAATTATCCTGGGCAGATTGTGGATCCTTGCAGTGTTACTCAGTGGGCCAAGGAGCAGGTATACATGTTCTGTCTTCAGCAGTGCCCACACGAGAGCTCATCGAAGACTCTCCCTGACCACATGTTTTGTGCACCAATTTTGACCTTTTTTTTAGTTCCTCACCCCCCCCAGTCCCCCCCCAAAGGCCCTTGCTTGTCTTTCATGTTCAGATCCTCCCTCTGATTTTTCCCACTTCCTCCCATCCACAAAGGAAGAAAGGAAGAAGGAACTACACTTTGAGAAGAGGAGAAAAAGCATTTACAGACAGTCTTCAACTTGCCCTACCCTTTGTTTCCGGACCGTTTGAACTTTTCAACGGCGCTGAAAAAAAGTGACTCGGGACCCTTTTCACACTTACGACTGTTGCAGCAGGCTCAGGGGTCATGTGACAAAATTTGGACGCTTGCAACCGACTCGTAGTTATGACGGTCGCGGTCTCCCGGGGGTCATGGGATCATTTCTGCAACCTTCTGAAAAGCAAAGTCAGTGGGGAAGCCAGGATGACTTAACTAACCAGGTCGCTAACTTAACAACTGCAGGGATTCACTTAAGAACAATGGCCACAAAATGGGGGCAAAACTCACTGGACTGTCTTGCTTGGCAATGGAAATTTGGGGCTCAATTGTGGTCGTAAGTCAAGGATTACCTGTAGCTATAGGGTGGGGTGTCCTGGGTGCTCTCTGAGCTTGCTTGTTTTCTTGCAGACATTTCATTACCCAACTTGGTAACATCATCAGGGCTAGAAGGGAGTGTAATTGAGGGAGAGAGGGAGGGAGGGAGGGAGGGAGGGAAGGAGGGAGGGAGGGAGGAAGGAAGGAAGGAAGGAAGGAAGGAAGGAAGGAAGGAAGGAAGGGAATATGGGGTCCTTGCTGCTCTCTGAGCTTGTTTTCTTGCAGACATTTCATTACCCAACTTGGTAACATCATCAGGGCTAGAAGGGAGTGCAATTGAGGGAGAGAGGGAGGGAGGGAGGGAGGGAGGAAGGAAGGAAGGGAATATGGGGTCCTTGCTGCTCTCTGAGCTTGTTTTCTTGCAGACATTTCATTACCCAACTTGGTAACATCATCAGGGCTAGAAGGGAGTGTAATTGAGGGAGAGAGGGAGGGAGGGAGGGAGGGAGGAAGGAAGGAAGGAAGGAAGGAAGGAAGGAAGGAAGGAAGGGAATATGGGGTCCTTGCTGCTCTCTGAGCTTGTTTTCTTGCAGACATTTCATTACCCAACTTGGTAACATCATCAGGGCTAGAAGGGAGTGCAATTGAGGGAGAGAGGGAGGGAGGGAGGAAGGGAATATGGGGTCCTTGCTGCTCTCTGAGCTTGTTTTCTTGCAGACATTTCATTACCCAACTTGGTAACATCATCAGGGCTAGAAGGGAGTGTAATTGAGGGAGAGAGGGAGGGAGGGAGGGAGGGAGGGAGGGAGGAAGGAAGGAAGGAAGGAAGGGAATATGGGGTCCTTGCTGCTCTCTGAGCTTGTTTTCTTGCAGACATTTCATTACCCAACTTGGTAACATCATCAGGGCTAGAAGGGAGTGTAATTGAGGGAGAGAGGGAGGGAGGGAGGGAGGAAGGAAGGAAGGAAGGAAGGGAATATGGGGTCCTTGCTGCTCTCTGAGCTTGTTTTCTTGCAGACATTTCATTACCCAACTTGGTAACATCATCAGGGCTAGACGGGAGTGTAATTGAGGGAGAGAGGGAGGGAGGGAGGGAGGGAGGGAGGAAGGAAGGAAGGAAGGAAGGGAATATGGGGTCCTTGCTGCTCTCTGAGCTTGTTTTCTTGCAGACATTTCATTACCCAACTTGGTAACATCATCAGGGCTAGAAGGGAGTGTAATTGAGAGAGAGAGGGAGGGAGGGAGGGAGGGAGGAAGGAAGGAAGGAAGGAAGGAAGGAAGGAAGGAAGGAAGGAAGGAAGGAAGGAAGGAAGGAAGGAAGAGACTATGGGGTCCTTGCTGCTCTCTGAGCTTGTTTTCTTGCAGACGTTTCATTACCCAAACTAGGTAACCTCATCAGTGCTACCCGTAGTTATGGCTCTACTATGACTCGCAAAGAGGAGATCTTGCTACTAAGAAGTCAAGAGAATTTTCCTTTGCTTGGAGAACTACCCTCCCCAGCCTTTTTTTCCCCTGACCACAGATTTAGTGGACAGTTCCAAATGTTTATTTCCCTACGACTCCGGTTTAAATCAGAAAGAGGTGTATTCCCGGCCCCAGCTTCTCCTGGGGGGGTCACCGAGGTTGGCTGCTTTGTGAAGAAGCGCCAAAGAGACAGACAGAAACCTTTTGTGTACTGACATAATGAAGAGCGAGCACCAGCACTCTGCTTCTCTCATGTGGAACCGAGCAAGGCTGGCATTTCAGGGAACAAAGAAAGCCGATTAAGGCTTGGAACGGAGAAGCCCCAAATGGGCCAAATGAAGCTGGCAACCCCTTGGCGTGATTGCCATGGCTAAATTAGGGAAGGCAGGGGAGGGGGTGGTGGTTGTGGACCACAGTAAGGGACGAAGGTCGCTCTCTTGCAATGGGCTCATCTTTTTCTCTCCGTTTTATGGGATCTCTCCTTCAGATTCTTTCTTCCCTCCGCTGGTTCCGCTGCTGAGGCTTATTAGCTCGATTACTATTAGGTCCAAAAAGGACCTTTCTGGGGGGGGCAGAGGATGAGGTCAAAAAAGATACCGTGGAATTGCTTAGCAACCCAAAGAGGTGTCTTCTCAACTTTGGGCCATCACAAAGCTCTCCTTTTTTTCCTTCCCTGGAGAAATGTGTGCAGTGTAGCAGCTGAGATAAAAGGGAGAACAAAGTACTTACAGGAGTTGCATTTTCTCCCTACCCACATCCTACCCATTTGTCTCCCTCCCTCTCTCATGTCTGCTTATCTGTCTGTCTCTATCTCTCTATCTATCCATCCATCATTATTTCTTCTTCTTCTTCTTCTTCTTCTTCTTCTTCTTCTTCTTCTTCTTCTTCTTCTTCTTCTTCTTCTTCTTCTTCTTCTTCTTCTTCTTCTTCTTCTCCTCCTCCTCCTCCTCCTCCACCACCACCACCTCCTCCTCCTCCTCCTCCTCCTCCTCCTCTTCTTCTTCTTCTCCTTCTCCTTCTCCTCCTCCTCTCCTCCTCCTCCTCCTCCTCCTCCTCTTCTTCTTCTTCTTCTTCTTCTTCTTCTTCTTCTTCTTCTTCTTCTTCTTCTTCTTCTTCTTCTTCTTCTCCTCCTCCTCCTCCTCCTCCTCCTCCTCCTCCTCCTCCTCCTCTTCTTCTCCTCCTCCTCCTCCTCCTCCTCCTCCTCCTCCTCCTCCTCCTCCTCTTCTTCTTCTTCTTCTTCTTCTTCTTCTTCTTCTTCTTCTTCTTCTTCTTCTTCTTCTTCTTCTTCTTCTTCTTCTTCTTCTTCTCCTCCTCCTCCTCCTCCTCCTCCTTCATCTCCTCCTCCTCCTCTCCCTCTTTCTCTTCCATGATTTATGAGGAACAACTGTAAGCTAGGTTGAAAGGAAGTGATTGGATAAATGTACCTCTCATGATTTTATTGTAGAGATAAATTCAGGTCAACTGTGTAGGAAAGGCACCAGAGTTTGTAATGGTATGCGGGAATGACCTTGGTAGACCAGAGAGAGTGTCACAGATGGGACAATCAGTGTGTAAATGGAATCTCAGCGCCCAGAAGGAAAGAGGGCATGGGAAATAGTTTGCACGGAACCCTCCCTATTTTCCCAGAAAGCAAAAGAAAAGAGGGGGGGGGAATACTTCCATCCCTGCAAGAGTCTGTTACTGAAACCTTACAACAAAGATAGAGCTAGCTCTTCTGATTGTGCTTCTTGTCTGGACTACCTTTCAGGGTTAACAGCAGCATGTAATGCTATGAACTGCACGCAAGGATAATTCCTCACGCCTCTTTTACAGGCCCATTAAAATAGGCCTTTCGAAAGGTTTAAGAATAGGCTTCCCTTTGTGCAAGGAACTTCATCACCGTTTTATAGCCAACAACCAGATATAAATGAAGAGTGGAAAGACATCACATTTTGGATACACCTTTTGATCGCCTTTCTGTCTTGCTTCTATGGAATACCAATAAAGGAGAATATTTGTAGCTCAGGGTTGAATTGTGGCATCCTCGGTGCTCTCTGAGCGGTCTTGTTTCCTTGCGGACGTTTCATTACCCAAACTAGGTAACATCATCTGTGTTAGTCTCTAGACTAGCTAGACAAGCAGTAGTCTAGTCACTAGTGCTAGCCAGGCTACCACTGATGATGTTACCTAGTTTGGGTAATGAAACGTCTGCAAGAAAACAAGCCAGCTCAGAGAGTGCCAAGGATGGAAGTCTTCCATCCTGTAATTTTAGGAACTGGAGTTAGATTAGGCCAGGGGTAGGCAACCTTGGCTCTTTTATGACTCGTGGACTTCAACACCCAGAATTCCTGAGCCAGCATGGCTCAGCTTGGAAACCTCTCCCTCCCCTCAGCATGGCTGGCTCAGGAATTCTGGGAGTTGAAGTCCACGAGTCATAAAAGAGCCAAGGTTGCCTACCCCTGGATTAGGCTTTCCGCTTTGTTTTTCTTCTTTTGGCTGTTTCCTGACTGGCAGGCCTACTGTTCTACTCTCTGATTTGATCTTGCTTCTGACCTTTGAATGATTCTTTCCTTCACTTGTCCTGAATGACAATAATTGTCTTCTAACACAGGGGTCCCCAACCCCCGGTCTGTGGACCGGTACTGGGCCGCAGCATGCCAGCAACTGGTCTGCACAAACAAGCAAAGCCCCATCCATGGGATGCAGGCAGCACACAAAACCACACTCCATCCGGTCCGAGGAAAAATCTCTCTCCACGGAACGGGTCCCTGGCACTCAAAAGGTTGGAAACCCCTGTTCTAAGATATCAAGAGGAGACCAAAGTGAAATGGCTGTTAAGGAACATCAGCAATGCAAGACTCAAACCGAAGGACACGGCCAACAAATGAAAATAGTACTTTTAATGTCATTTACAGCAAACAGTACAGTACTTAATTTCACGTCATCACAGATTTCTAAACTCATCTGGAAAATATAAGCTTGCAAAAATACAGAATGCGGTACTCAAAATATACTGAGCACAGCCTTCCCCCTTTTTTTTTTTCTCTCTCTCTCTCTCTTTTTTGTCTCTTTCAATCAGACACACGGTAGGATTGTTCTCATTGTTTAAATAAATCTCTCTCCTCTTCCCTTTCCCCCTCCACCCCACCCCCCAAAAAAAAATCTCCATCCCCAAAATTAGCACATTAAAAATTGGAAGAACTTCTTTTAAGTGATAAATGAGCCAAAGCATCAACTCTCAAGGGATTATTTGGATATTCTTTGGGAAAAGAAAAAAAAAAGCCTTTTGAGACATGATCAATTAAAATTTTTAAAAAATCAGCATACTGTGCTGTTTATGGGGACAATTAAATAGCAAAGATGAATGTTAGGCCTCTAGAAGGGGAAAAAAAGAGAGAGACTGAAATGTGTTACTAGACTTAGTGCTTCAGTCTGGATTTGTTTCCATAAATTAGTTTATAATAAGGACAATAGCTTGGAACACGCCCTATTCCATTGCTAAAGGAAACCAGTAAAATTACCATTTGTGTTTTCCACTGCTCCACCCATGCTGTACACAGCAGCTTAAGAACTGCTATATTGTTATTGTTATTACTGTATTATTATTTCTAAAACTACTATCTTTATCCACAGTAAATCTATCAGGTTAGTTGAGATGCATGGAAGCAGTTCCTTGTCTTGAGATGGGCCTAGAACAAAGAAGATGGGAACTTTTCAAAGTTCCATTCTTTTACAATGTTAACGCGATAGACATCAATTACTCTTTGTATAAAAATGGAAATCCTGATCCAAACGTAGCTGGGGAAAAAAACAACAACTCAATTCTGCAACCATAAAAATAACTCAGTTCCCATCATGCCTGCTATTGCATCTGCTGGCTTATTTATCTTTCTTTCTCGCTCTATATTTGCCAGTTTTGGAAGGGTGGGGGTAAAGGAGTTACGTTAAAAACTTTATTCAAAGTTGATTTTGTCCATCTTGGTAAAATGTTTCCCAGTTTGTGGTATCTGCAACATAAGAACGGGTAGAAACGTGCATTTCAGCGGATGCAAGCTGAATCCTGGGGAGATTTGTGGTGAGCCACCAGATCCAGGCTGGCATACCCAGATGGATCAGTAGATGACAGCAGAGAGACCCAGGCAACCTTCTTTGCTGCCCTGTGGTGTTCCTCTAGTATTCTCAACTTCAGCAACTAAACTTCAGTCCCTGAATTTTCCAGCATGCTAGCTGGGGAATTCTGGGAGTTGAAGTCCACCCATCTTAAAATGGAGATTGAGAAACACTGCCATAGACTTGATATAGTATTACATTCTAGAGATTTCTGCATATGCCTTGGAAGCAATTTTGTCTTTGAACTGCTTCGGTCATGCGTGCACCAGAAACTGCTTAAAAGCAAGCATCAGGAAACACCAGCCCAAATCCACCATGCAGGAGCTTTTCAAGGTGGGATATTCAGCTTCATTTCTTAATGGGGGATATGCAAGGGGTAAAAGCCAGCTAGGTCAGTACCTGCCAAATTTGGCTGGCTTGCAGAAGCAAGCAGGGCCAGATTAGCTTAGCGCACATACGGGAGATAATTAGGACATCTCAAGAGCTATACATTAGAGTAAAAAATAAATAAACGAGAAAACACCCCAGTACGGAGCAAATCACTTATGTACTGTTGCAACCAACAACTAACCCAAAATTAAGATGGAGATGTCTACGAAGTCGTCAGATGTTCAGCTCAGCTAAAAGTCTTCTTTTTTTTTAAATGCAAGAACTGAAGGTAACTTGGCTAAGAGTCTAGTTAGTACTTGAGACACAACATAGTAGTAGAGGTCAGGTGGAACTATCAACTTCTCTTCATAGCTTTTAGGGATGTTAAAGGCCTTTTCCTCCCCGATGACAAGAATATCCTCAATACTTGCTGCAGTAGGGCAGCGGTAAGAAGTCCTTTTTTTGGGTGGATGCGCCAGTTCTTTCAAAGAATGCTCTTTGCAAGGATGCTGTGACTGTGCTCACAAAGGAAAGCCACAGCTGGCAAAACCAGTTGTGAAACCCGCATCCTCGAAAAGCGAACGGGCACATCCAAGGAGAGGCAGAAAGCTCAGACAACACCACTACAGACCCAAAACTTTCTTTTTCCCCACATCCTCGGGACTTGTGAAATGTTTGCAAGATGCTTAAGGATGCTGAAGCAGTTCTGAGAAAGCCACTGAAACACCAACGTGAGGGAAAGAGAAGCATCGGCATGGAAAATGAGGACTCCACCTCCAATCGATACATTTCTTATTGCTTAGAACCCACATGGCATTATGGCACTGAAGACTGATGGGTTTTTCCTGGGGCAGATGGAGTGGAACGAGGAGGGGCAGATGTCTTTTCCATCCTGCCCTTAAAAAGATAAAAAATAAAAAAAATAAAATAAATGAAACAAAAAGATAAAACTGGCACATTTTGACTGGCACTAAAATGACTGATTTAATATTGCCACAAACTGGCCCTGGTGGCGCAGGGCTTAGAATACAGTATTACCGGCTAACTCTGCCCACAGCCAGGAGTTCGATCTTGATCGGCTCAAAGTTGACTCAGCCTTCCGGCCTTCTGAGGTTGGTAAAATGAGGACCCAGACGGTTGGGGTGGGTGGGAAAGATGCTGACACTGCAAACTGCTTAAGAGAGGGCTGTCAAGCACTATGAAGCGGCGTATAAGTCTAAGGTCTATTGCTAGCTTGTTCCCCAAGAATGTTACACTGATTCTGCAGGAGTGACATAGCCAAGAGTTTTCTTATTGCTGCGGAGCTCCAAAATACACAGACTTGTGTCATGTTCAGGTGGGACACTCCTGTCCACGCAGCCCTCCATATTCAGTGGTCTCCAGAGAAATTAGAACTACAAGTCCCAGAATTCCCAGCCAGCAGAAAATTTGACTGGAGGGAGAAGTTGGGGAGCTGCGGTTTCAACACTTGGAACATCTACTTCAGAAATTTTGAATCTTAGTGCATCTTTAAATAGATTATAGTATTTTAACCAAGGTATCTACAGTTGGTTCTTAACTTCTTATAGTTGCCTTCACCTAGTGGATGATATTGTTATATTGTTGATGATTATTACTATTATTTCACACTTCTGCACGCTGGTGTCCTCTTGTTGGAACTATTACAGTTCCCTGAGGGTTCAGCTGGTCTGGAACTGGGTGAAGCTGAGTTAATTCAATTTATAGCCTAGTTTTCCATATTTCAACAAATCATTCCGTAACATAATGAAAGACATGAACAATGGTAATTAAAGACAAAAGCTCCATTTCAGTTTCGCTCCAGAAAATGTCATATGAAGGTTTACAAGCCCTGTTTGATTTATGCCAGTTGCACTTATATCGAATCTTTGCTGACATCTGTGATGATCCACTGTGTAATCTTGGATCTTGAATGCGTAGGACCAACAAATAAAGCCAACAGAAAAAGCTCATAGTGTATCCCTAATGATCTTTCTAAGCAAACTGGGATTCCATTCAGAAAGTTCACCCTCTCCGGTGTTACAAATGGTAGGGAAGAGCAAAATCAATGTTGTTAGCCCTGTCTTCCATGCTGAGGACTTTGGTATTGACTTTTCTGAACATTCAGCACTCATGGGGCCTTGCTCCACTTGTTGAGATTCCCTGCATGATTTCAAATCTTCCACTGGATTTTCCACCCTTGTAATCATGCAGGAACCCTCTTGTCCACAAAGCAGAGCAGAGCGAAACAGAGAGAGGAAGGAAGATGGTGGACCCAAAGGTGTTGTCCAAAGCCTTCTGGTCTTAGGAAAGGGCGAGTGAACTTTTGGATTCACCTTGGTGTATCATGAAGTCGAGCCTTACTCATGAAGCTTTCATTCACCCCTTCGCTCATTCACTGTGCATTGATTCATTCAACTTCTATACCACTACATTCTTACTTTAAGCAGGTCTTAAATGAGCTACCGCCTGCGTTCATGTTGTTAGGAGAATTAAACTGGATCACCCCAAATATATTTCTGTCTTTTAAGAAGCGGGGAATACAAAATTAAAAAGAATGTTATGTAAGAAGTGGCCAGCCATTCAGAAAGATGAGAGAGAAGAGAAGGAGAGCAAAAGAGCGAGAGATTGGATGAAAGGAAAGTACTGGATCATATTTAAAGCCTTTTTGCAAACCAGTTATTCTTTTTTTTAATGGGTTGTCCGAGCTTCTATATCCTCATCAAGAAGAGCTGGATCAGAATGTGTTATGTGTTTGTCTGAATAATATAATAATAATAATAACTATCACTGGAATCCAGACAATTATGTATTTCTTTCGGGGAATAGAAAAGTAGAGGAAAATGTTGGAAGAGATTCGAAGTTCTAGAAGAGTAAACCTTGTGGCTACAACAGATTAGACCAGCTTTTTCACAATTTGTGGCCTTCACATGCCAATTTGTGACCTTCACAATGTCCATCACTCTACAGCCAGTTAGCATTACAGGAGCAGTTCTCCTGCCAATAAGCTACATTCTTAAATGCAAGAAGGGCATTTTGCGATAGCTACATCAGGAAGTGTTTAGCATTAATACAGAGTCAGGGTCATCCATGGGGAGGGGTCCAAAAGTCAAAATGGCAGCCCTGACTGCATGCCTGGAATAACTTTTTTTTTTTGGACTGACCCCTTCTTCATTCCCTGAAGATGCTTTTCATGGAGTCCCAAACAACTCTTCCAGCCCAGCATTCTACAATTTCATTTTCCTGGAATTGCCTATTCAGGTTTTACATTTACATATATTTGGAGTAAATTTGGAAGCTATTTATGTATTTAGCGTATGACAGATTTGCAAGTTGAAGAACAACAACAGAAGAACTCTGAAGCATTACACAAAAAAGGTTTTCACGCCTCTTTCCTAAGTCACGGATCAATCTAGATCACTCACTCCACAGATAACACCCCTGCAGTCAATCTTCTGGTGCCTGTCCCCCTCCTCTCTTACTTCCTCCCCTCAAGCCACTTTTAGGATAATTTTTCCTGGTAATTATGGTTTTTTTTCCTCCTCCCACCCCCCCACTCTTGTACTAAAATATATGTTCCGATGGAGTGACATTATAACACTTATTAGTGGAAATGACTTCAAAGCTATTGTGTCTGCTTCAGAAAAATTCTCCCTTTGCCTTTTAGCTAAATGGAGGGGAAGGGATTTGCATACAACAACAACAAAAAAGCACCCCATTATTGGCTCTTCTTTTTTTTTAAAGACTATTTTTCATTGCTCGGTGACATTGCTCTAAATGACCACACCTCTCCATTCACAATTAACGTTCCTGCATAACTGGCAATGTGGACCTGCAAATTTTGGACTGCCTTTAAAAAAAAAGAAAAAAGAAAGAAAAAATAAAAAGAATCCCACACAAAGTACCCTAACACTGAATCCCCTGGAGGTTTTCCAGGCAGTTTGCCAACTCAAAGTCATCTTACACAGTGGCTTAACCATCCGTGTCTCCTACAGGCCTGTGTAAACACGAAGGAGCAAAGACACAGGCCTTCGAAATTCACCCTGCTTTTTTTGAAATGATATTGGACAGTGATATAAGTAGAATAGACAGTGAAGAACGTTCCATGAAGGGCTCCATTTGCTGGACCTGAAGCTCTTCGAGATGACAATAGGATGCCTCTTCTAGAAGAAGCAGCATCTCTTTTGAAATTCAATTTCTCTTGACTTCTTTTGCGTTCCTAGGGATTCGAAGAAATGGAAAGAGATTCAGGGAAAAAGCAATGGTGATGCCTGAGGTTTATGAGAGTGAGTCCCATGAAGGATGATGCAAGTCATGCACAGATGATCAAACCCGGTTCTCTCCTTACAAAACAATGTTCAAAACGGCCAGCAGACAGATTCTGATTGAAGGTTAAGAGGGCAGAGAAGAACAACAAAGATGATGAGGGAGGTTAAACCATACAATAAATGATTGAGGGAACTAGGTATGTCTAGTCTAACAAAGAGAAGGGTTAGGAATGATATGATAGCAGTCTTCCAGTACTTGAGGGGCTGTCCTAGAGAAGAAGGGGTCAAACTATTCTCCAAAGCCCCAGAGAGCAGGGCAAGAAGTAAAGATGGAATATCATTAGAGAAAGATGAAACCTAGAATTAAGAAGAAATTTCCTAACAGTGAAAACAATTAATCAATGGAATGGCTTCCCTCCAGAACTTGTGGATGCTCCATCACTGGAGGTATTTAAGAAGAAACTGGACAGCCATTTGTCTGGAATGATATAGGGTCTCCTGCTTGAGCAGGGGGTTAGACTAGAAGACCTCCAAGGTCCCTCCCAACCCTATTATTCTATGTTCTATATTTCTGAGAGCACATCTTGGGGAAGTCACAAGCCCCAGAAGTGGTGGGATTGCAATTTGGGTTGCACATTAAAAAGCACATCAAGGTGCCTGTTATCTTAACTCTTTGATCACTCTCTGTGGACACCCCTGAGTCCTGCACTGAGCGGAGGATGGGATGAATGGCTTAGCCTTCTCCTTCCAACTGTATCACTCTATCAACTGTTGAGCAAGGAACGGATAATTGCAGAAAAAAACAAGGCAACGGAATCAACATTACAAATATTGTAATGTACATTGTTGAAGAAGCTAGACTTAAGCAAATAGCTGGGTTCATTCGAACAAAAATTGAAGTGGGACGTTTTTGTAGGTCCTTCCTGACCTGAGACATGCCTGCCTCCATGCACCATGTAAAAAAAGACCAGCTGAAGTGGCTTCTCATTCAAAAATGCCAACTGTCCATGCACTGATCATTGTAAGCGCCTTATAGACACCTGAGATCTACGGTGATTCTCAATTATCCAGGTCATGGTTAGTCCCAAAGGTGCTTTTTCAAAAGGCAACTGGACTTTGTTTTTCCTTGAAGACGTTTTGCTTCTCATCCAAGAAGCCTCTTCAGTTCAGAACTAAAGCAGCTTTTTGGATGAGAAGCAAAATGCCTTTAAGGAAAAATTAAGTCCAGTTGCCTTTTGGAAAAGCACCTTTGGGGTGATGCATGAAATCCCATTACTGACATGTTTGTATTCCCCACCCCATATTTGCTTGCATCAATATACATTTAATCAGGATTAACTGGAATGAGTCAACCCATCAAAAAGGACTGGAACCTAAAATGCAGCCTAATAATAAACATTTGAACTCTTTCTCTAACATATAATTCCAAGTGTCCTTTAGCTTCTGTGTAAAATACCAGCCACGCTTTTTGCAAGGAGGGATCCAAAGCAAGTCAGATTGTTAGGGGTGCCCACAGTTTACCTTCCTTTGCATTACTTGAAGTCTGAAAGGGATCTGTGTGAACCTATGCAAAGTCAAAATTTTGACAGTGGAAAACCTCTAAGACTTTCAGTATTCATTTCATTTATGAAAAAGGAATGAAAATTTGAACATAAAAAAATGAATCCTCCAACACTGTCAGGGCAAGCCGTTAGTATATAAACACAGAGCCAGCCCCACTCCCTTCTAGCACTAATTATGGAACCTAGTTTGTGTAATGAAACATCTGCAAGAAAACAACCAAGTTCAGAGAGCACCAAGAATCCTACAGAATGAAAAGAGTTTCCTTTGTTCCAAGGAAAAACAGTCAACTTGCTACCTTTAAAATATATTTCAGCACCTCCACCGCCAGCAGTGGAAAGGAACTCGGAATGTTTGGCAGATTACAATTCTTTGGCTTAGTTCACACACTATATCCTATACCATAGGAAATACTTGTACACATAAGGTTATCCTACAGTATAAGATACAAGTCTACCTAATTCCGAGAGCTGCATAAAAGTTTGTGTCCAAGCATGCCTGCAAACCCTGACCTAGGAGTTTCACCACTCTTCAAGTTCATCCAATAGATCAAATGGTTCATTTCGACGTTTGTAATTTTAAAATGCCTATTAAAAAAAAGAGCTGGGCTTTTGACACAGATGTCTTTCTGGATCAGAGTAAGAAGAACACATGCCTTAGGTCAGGGGTCTCCAACCTAGGCAACTTTAAGAGTTATGAATTTCAACTTCCAGAATTCTGGGAGTTGAAGTCCACAAGTCTTAAAGTTGCCAAGGTTGAGGACCCCTGCCTTACGAAATTTAAATATTGGCTTTATGTCCCTAGGGATCCAAACAGATATGCACAATGGACTTTGGACATCTCCTCTTAGAACTGTAGGTTCAACATTATGGAATCCCTGTTTGTAGGACAGCACAAAGAAGGGAGTTTACAAGAAATAACTTTCAGAAATCTCTTTGGAAGTTCAGAGCCATTCTTGAGATCCTACACTTAGTTATTGGGAATTCAGCTCTCTGTTTTCAGCACCACGGTGAAATCAGAATTGGTTTCCTAATTAGCTCCCAAACAATGAAAATGTGGCTGGATGTTGGGTTGGGTTTACTGATGGCAAGCAGACTGCAACATGCTTTTTTTTCCTTAGCTGGGACTGGCTTGTTGTAAGAGGCGCAAGCCAAGAATTCTGGTTTGGCTATAATGGAAAACAAACCACAGATGGGGCCATCTGGACTTCTTCACTGTCATCTGTCAACATTAGCCAAAACAGAACAAGGCTGAAGAACTATTTGGAGACAGTCACTGTGCACATTTAAATTCAAGGATCACAGTTGAAACTGAAATACATTTAGCTCTCACCACCCTGTTCAGCAAAGTCTCCAATTCAGCATCAGAAAATCAATTTTAAAAGGTCAAACATCTGTAAATTCTTCTCTCGCTTCATTGTGTTTCTTTTTTCAGCACCCACTTCCTGAACAAAATAAAATTAATTAATTTCAATGTCCAAGTGTGGAAGAGAAAATATTAAATCAAGAACAATAGAAAAAAGGCACAAAGCTAATTTGGGTTCATATATATATATATATGCCTCTCCCAGCGGAATATATTATAAATATACTATATAATACTATACTATAAATCTCTGAATCCTCATTTGCATTGAATATGCCTTTGCTGCCGATCGAAGTGGGAAGAAGCAATAAACAGTCAGAATCTGGGGAACGGAATGAGAGGACACGACAGTTCTGGCTCCAGCAAGGAAAGGGTTAGACCAGAATTAGAATTTACCACGGATGATCATGGCTAAATACAGAGGTGTGGGTGAAGATGTATGTTCTGCAGAAAATGCCACCAATCCTTTGCATGCAATGTGGGAGGTGTGCCTCAATTAAATAAGACGTAAGTTTGCCTTTTCTTTGTTGGAAAGCATGCTCCCTTTGTGGCAAGCTGAAAGCACCCATCTCAAGACAGCCAGCTGCTGGCTGCTGTTATTTTTCCCCAAATGCCTTCTCTGGCCTGGAGCCCACTGAGGGCATTCTGGGTGATTAGGACAGCAAGGGACAGACAACTACCTCAGGAAATTCTCTCTCTCATTTTTGCCAAAGGAACAGGCTATTTAAAAGTTCAAGAGATAATCCGTGTACTTCTAGTGACTTTGACTGCCCCTTGAAAAGTGACATTTGCACTCCAAACTGCCCAAACAGATTTTTCTGTTTTTCCACTCACAAAAAGGGTCTCCAGTTTGAGCAAGGGGTTGGACTAGAACAGGGGTAGGCAACCTTGGCTCTTTTATGTCTCGTGGACTTCAACTCCCAGAATTCCTGAGCCAGCCATGCTGTGGGGTAAGGGAGAGTTTCCAAGCTGAGCCAGGCTGGCTCAGGAATTCTGGGAGTTGAAGTCCATGAGTCATAAAAGAGCCAAGGTTGCCTACCCCTGGACTAGAAGATCCCTTCCAAATCTGTTATTCTATTAATGAAAGGGATTTCTCAGAGATTTTGCTCCAGTGCTACAAAAGTGCACCCTTTGATAAGGTGGGCCACCTTCTCTCCATCTGATTCTTGTAAAGCAAACTTCTTCTTCTTTTAAAAAAGGCACATATATTTATCAGCTTTTTCATTTTTTTTCCCTCAGGTCAAAAACATTTTAAAGCTTCCATTGGAGGGAGTCTATAAAGTTTCGCAACCATTTTTTTAAACTGGGGATGCTGATTAGCTGAGCAGCTCAGGGAATAAAGTGGGTAATTTACAAGTTCCCTTTCTCTCTGGGGTAGCAATATTCTGATTCAAATGGAAATGTACTGAAAAATGTTCCTTTTCCAGTGCCGACACAAAACCAGAAAAATGTACAGATCTTTAAAAGGCAGCGATGGCTCAACCAGACCTCCTCTGCCCATTTTCGATGGCAACGTCGGCCATGATGACCTTCGCACCATTTCAACCCTGCTAAAAGTGGGAAAAGTTAAAGAATGTTGGGTGAGATCGTCCCATGCTCTGCCTCTCACAACTGCACACATGCACACAAACACACGCGCAATGCCCCGTCCCAACTCCCATACCAAAATGGAACTAGACCCCCCCAAATAGTTAAGAAAAGCAATGCTGGTGTCTTAAGAACTGTAATGTTGTGGTTGCATCAGTGTTGGGTACAAGTCACAATGGGCATCCAAACGGTGACGTGCGCAAATGATGGAGCTATCTAACTCTTACTCAGCATCTAACTCTTATTTGGGATCTAGCTCTTAATTCAGCACGCGATGTCAACTTGATGCCACCATGGCTTCTAACCAGACCCCTCTAATGGTTTGCCCATTTCAACAGTTGTTGAGGTTGGCCTTTTGGGACTGGCAGCTGGAGACAATAAAGGTGAAGCAGTTCTGGCAGGGCTTCCTCTGATAGGAGAGAGAAAGAAATGGAGAGCTCGAAAAGGTCTGCATAGCACCTTGTGGTCGCCTTTTAAGCTTGTATTGCAAAGGTTACTCCAATGGTGCTTAAGTCTCAAATAGCACTTTTTTTTGGAAACAGCTGTGGTTTGCTTCTGCTCTTTCCTCCCTCGATGGGAATTGTTTTTCATTGGTTTGCCTTTCCACCCAAGGACAGACATCTGCTCTGCTCTCCAATGAAAGACCAAGTCTCCAAACACTGGCAGCTTTGCCCATCTGTCATGTCTCCAGCCATGGCATTTGATCCAATGATGATCCACTTGGCGTTACCATTTCTCACTCCGGATTGGTCTTTATTCTTTCTCTCTCTCGTCTTGGTTCATCTGCTTTGGAGAAAAGGAGAAACATCCTCTTCCTCCGGAGAAGCTCCTGGAACGTAATGATAGATTTTGAAAGAGCTGTGGACTGGGTTTTGCTTAGAACTTTCCAAAAAAACGTGTCGGTATGTTATATATTACACATTTCATAAATATCTTCCTTCCAAAAGGACCTTTGGGTTAGCCAGTCCAGCTTTCTAATCACTATAAAACAGATTCCATGTTTTCACACCACTCGTGGTCTTCAAGGTTGTAGATAAATTTTGTCCTGTGAGAGGGATTCTGGCCAAGGGGGTCTCGTCCTGGGTTGTCCAGGGTCAAAGTGGAGGCAAAGAACTCAGTAGTGCTGAGTCCGCCTTCGTGGTTCTTGATGTATTTCTTATAGTTTTTCCTCAGGCACTGCCAGGTAGTGGTGTACAGGAGGAATGCAAGTGACTTCAGGGTAATAGCAATGCTCACATAGAGGTGCCTATACACAACATTGTCATATAGGGCGCATGCTCCTTGTTCACCACAGAAGGTGCTCCAGAAAAGGCAGGTGGAATCAATTCCTGCTCCAAAGATCAAGGGAGGTGGGATAAAGCCTGTGAAGGTAGAAGGAGATATTTTTATATCAGCAGTATTCTCTGAAACATCTATACTCTCTATAAAGGTAAAGTAAAGGTAAAGCTTCCCCCGCACATGCGTGCTAGTCGTTTCCGACTCTAGGGGCCGGTGCTCATCTCTGTTTCAAAGCCGAAGAGCCAGCGCTTGTCCGAGGACATCTCCGTGGTCATGACTAGACGCCAAAGGCGCACGGAACGCTGTTACCTTCCCACCGTAGTGGTCCCT